>NC_143520.1:1302500-1597500 GCF_031878675.1 Megascapheus bottae | reverse complement strand
ATTTTCTAGAATTTGCTGCCAAAAGACTTTCAGATTAGTTAATATTAGTGTTTAAATATTGTCTATTTCATTTTAACACCAAGTTAGACTTAATACAGTATTTTCTTGCAATAAAATCTGAATATTCACTTATTTTTTTATTATTTTGTGGGTCATGAGGCTTGAACTCTGGGCCTTGGCACCGTCCGTGAGCTCCTCAGCTCAAGGCTACTGCCCTACTCCTAGGCCTGGGCATTGTCCCTGAGCAATTCAGCTCAAGGCTACAACTCTACCCTTCAGCCAAGACCCACATATTCTCTAGAGGTTAATCGGAGATAAGACTCTCAGGTCCTTTTGTGCCCAGGCTGGCTTTGAACTTTGATCCTCAGATCTCAGCTTCCTGAGTAGTTAGGATGACAGGCGGGAGCCACCATGCCTGGCTGGATATTCACTTAATGAAAGGACTGGCATCCTTTACAGTTATTTGTTATTTAATAGATTTTTTTTGGATAATTCATTCTCATGCTCCTCTGTCCAACTATCAATAAGTTAATGAAGAATTTTAAAGGGATTGAAGCTTTGTGAAAGCTATTAATGTAAGTATGAAAAATGTTTAAAATATAAACCATTATACTCAAGGGTTTTCTTTGTGTCAACATAATGCTGAATATTCAGTATAATTTCAGATCTAAATATCACTGTAACTATACAACAAATGTTCTATGTGATTTAAAGGTATGTAGAAAGTGTTAACATACTTTTTCTCTTTAAAGGAGGAACAATAATAGACATGTGGGTGTGGGGTATGGGTAAGCCTGTGTTCTAACCTTTGCGAATTCTTTGTGATTGTAACGGTTTGAATAAGAAATGTCCTCACCATGTTCTGGTCCCCAAATGGTGATGTTATTTGAGGATTTGGTAAACAGTTTTGGAAGCAGGACCAGTTTGGAGGAAGGAACTAACTGAGTGCATTCTTTTGAAGAGTTTCTTGTTGTTACTGTTTTTCCTCCTCCCCCTCTTCCTCCCCCTCCTCCTCCCGCCTCCTCCCCCTGTCTCCCCCTCCTCCTCCAACTTCTCCTCCTCTTCCTACCTCTCCTCCATCTCCTCCTCCTCCTTCTCCTCCTCTTCCTCTTCTGCTTCTTTGTTTTCACCCTCCTTTGCTCTTACTCTCTGACTTTTTTACCTCTCAGTGTCTTTCTTTCCCTTTCTCTCTGATTCTGCTTTGCTTTCTGGCCACTATGAAGTGAGTGTGTGCTTCCTGCCAGGATGATTTTGAGCTGTTTTAAGAATAAAGCAATGGAGACAACCCAATAGATGTAAACTTCTATAAATATGATCCATATTTCCTTTTTTATAATCCTTAGACTCAAGAACTTGTCACAGTAATGAAAAAACTGATGGCCACAGTAACTGTTAAAAGCTACTTAGCTTCCTGGTTAACTGTCTCAATTACAAAATAAGAGATCTGAATGAAATCACTTTTAAATATTCATTTCCCTTTCAAATTGGTAAATTCTACCATATCACATGAATTTAGTCTCATTTTATGTATCATATTGTCCTACATAAATAGAATATCACCCTTATGGGTTTATAAATGCCTATGGTATCCATAGAGCAAAAATCTGTCCCTAATTTTCCTTGTATAAAAGTAAATACATTCCTAAACATCCAGAACCAAGGAAGGAAATTTTAGAAAATGACAAAGGAGGTTAATTTACATAATCTCAACATTGTCTCCCAAGCAGAATAGAAAGTGGATAATGCTGACCAATTCACTAAGCATAGTTCATTCTGTAACTCTATCACTCATGCTGACATTTCATAATATTTATTCAAAGGAAAGCGAGAAAGTTATGCAAGAGGTTGATGCCCTAATAAGTATATTCTCAAGCCTCAAGTGCTTAATTACAAGCTGAACACTGAAACCATGCTACAGAATGGCAACTTACTCTGGGACCAGTGCAAACTTAAACACTGTTATTGAATAAACCATGGAGGTCTGAATAGTGGATTTGCAGGAGATTTTCAAAGAAATAATTTCTTATATGGGATTAGTGAAGGGTTTTAGAATTTATTAATTTGTATCCCCTTTAGAAATCTTTTTATTTATCTTGTTTCTTTCATGGGCTTAAGAAGTCCTTATGAATCTCTGAGCTAAAAGGAAAATAAAAGATTTTTTTGTTGTATAATTCATTGAAAATTGCAGATAAGGAAAACTGTATTAAAATAATTTCCACTATGTCTCTATTCCTGTTCAAACTGAGTAAGTATTAAAATTCACACATACATGTGATTGAAGATTTATATTAAAAATAGAAACAAATTTCTTATTAAAATCATTAAATCAGAAGAAAGAAACATTATTGCTATTTTTTAACCAAGGAAATGAAGCTGCTTACAACAAGTACAATGAAAGTGGCAAAAATAACTGAGAAATGAAATAGGGGTAAGTCAAGTATAGAAAGATAACAAATAACAAAATCAGAACACCTAGGAATATAGATCATTGCTCCTACTAGTCACAAGACATAATTCTCATTGAATGATAATTTACTTACAGTCACATAAGCCTGGGAATTTTCTTTTTTTTTTTTGCCAGTCCTAGGGATTGAACTCAGGGCCTGGGCACTGTCCTTGGACACTTTTTGGCCAAGGCTAGCACTCTGCCATTTGAGCGATGGCACCACTTTTCCTGTATATGTGATTCCAGGGAATTGAACCCAGGGCTTCATGCATGCTGGAGGAGCACACGACCATTACACCATGCTCCCGGCCAACCTTGGCATTTTCATGTCAGCAACATCAATATGAACATACTATTAATAAGAAGGTAGTGCTAATGGAACTCAAGATCTGAAAGTATATTTCCTATGATATCTCATCAGTATGTGACACAGAGAGACAATCTAAAATACAAGTGGAGAAAGAAAACATTTCCCCTTTCCTCTTTGAAAATCTGAAACCTGTCTTCTCTGGATATCAACATGTCTTATTCTATGGCCTTTAGATTCTGGAAAAGGCCTCAGCAGTGCCTTACTTTGGGATTTGGGGCTTTTTTAAAATCAGACTTCCAATGACACCATCAACTTCTGTGCTTCTCCAACCCTTCACAATTGAATTGAATCCTATGACTCTTGTTCTTGTTTGTGGACTACTGATTGCGAAACTTCTCATTTTCCAAGAGGGGAAATTGGAAGTTGTCTCCGGGAGACAATCTCACAATAAGTTCTTTCATGAATCTGTTTACTCATTCTATCGGTTTGCCTGTGGACCATTGACTCAATCCCTGAACCAATCCAGAACGTGGAGACACACAGTATTGGTGACTCCATTATTTCAGATGTTCATTTCAAGATGGGATTTGCCTAAACTATATTTATTGTAACGTCATGAAAGAGATGAAACAAAACACAGAAAAATTATTAACTAAACCATGGTATTGCAAAGCAACATTTCGTTGTTTCTTTGTTGCAGGTACAAGGTCTTGAAAGCAGAGCCTGGCATTTTTCACTTAACTTGCTTGCTTAGCTGATGTTCTACTTGAGCCACACCCATCTAGCCTTACCATTTTTTGTAAAGATTTTATTAATACTGATTTTTTACATCATATTTCAAATGTCATGTTTAACGAACATGTATTCAAGAAGAGAATCTCTATATGCAAACACTGGCACATAGATTTTTAGAACATAATTAAAATTAAACTGAGGGTTTGTATGTCATAGATACATGTTAACCTATATAACATTATGCCTATAGAGTATATATCACATCATAGATTTTTATGTCTATGTAGCTATGTTTATATCTCCAAGACCATGTCCATAACCTTGAGTACCCGAATATTGAATCCTTGCTCTTGTACTGTTTGGATCTAATATACACGTATTTTGGATACCTTGTGCCTTTGTTCCTTTAGTCTTGACTTATCTCACTGAATATGATTCACTCCCCAGTGAATGCCATTATTTTATTTTGTCTAGTGGCGATGCAGAATTCCATTGTATATATGTACCACATGTGTTGTATCCATTCATCTGTAGTAGGGCATATAGGTTGCTTTCAATGTTTGGCTATTGTGAATAGTGCAGGGATGAACATGGCTGAACAGGTGTCCGTCGCATACCCTGGGTTATGATGCTCAGGGTAGATGCCCAGGAGCAGTATAGCAGTATCCTAGGGAAAGTTTATTTTCAGTTTTTTAAGAAACCTCCAAGCTGCCCTACAGATTGGCTGTACTAGTTACATGCCCATCAGTAGTGCAGTGGGGTTCCTCATATGTTTTTCCCCCCATTTTAACCTCCTTCTGATAAGTCTCTCTTTAATTCCCTTGCCCATTTAGTGATTGGCTTGTTGGGTTTGGCTGGGATTCATTTCTTGAGTTCCCTGTAGATACCGGATATTAAACATTTGTCTAATGTATTATTGGTAAATATCTTTTCCCAGTTGGTTGGCTGTCTTTCTACTTTAGTATCTATGCCTTTGTCTATGCAGAAAATTTTTATTTTTTGGTAGTCCCATTTGTCGAGTCTCTCTCCAATCTTGTGACCCTGGGATTCTGTTCAGGAAGTTTTTGCCTTTGTCTATGAGTTCCAATGTCTCTCCTACTCTTATCATGTAGCAGTTTCAGGGTTCCAGGTCTGATATTGAGGTCTTTGATCCATTTTGAGTTAGTGCTTGTGCATGGTGATAGGCTGGGATCAATTTTGGATTTTCTGCATGTGACTGCCCAGTTTTTCTACCACCAGTATTTGAATAGTCTGTGTTTGTTACTGTATATCTCTGCATCCTTTGTTGAATGTACATTGACTATAGATATGTGGTTTTATTCTATTCTGCTCCATTGATCTTCTGGTCTATTTTTGTGCCAATACCATGCTGTTTTTGTTATTATGGGCCTACAGTAGTGCTTGAAATCTGGTATTGTAATACCATCTGCATTGCTCATTTGTTTAGAATTTCTTTGGCTATTCTAGGTATTTTGTTGTTCCATATGAATCTTTGGATCACACCTTGTATTTCAGTAAAGAATATCTTTGGGATTTTGATGTGGATTGCATTGAATTTGCATATCAATTTTGGCAGTATGGCCATTTTCACTATGTTGGTTCTCCCTATCCATGAGCATGGGATGTCTTTCTATTTCCTGGTATCCTCTTTAATTTCTTTCTTTAGGCTTTTCATTAAATAATACCTTTACATCTTTGGTTACTTCCTAAATATTTTATTATTTGGGGGGCTATTGCAAATGGGATCATATTCTTGATTTCTCCTATTTTTGGATTGTTGGTGTACAGAAAAGCTGCTGACTTTTTCAGGTTGATTTTGTATATTGCTGCTTTGCTAGAGTGATTTATTAGTTCTAGGAGTTTGGCAGTGGAGTTTATTGGGTTGTTCAGATATAAGGTCATGGCATCAGCGAGTAGGGATAGTTTAATTTCATCTTTCTCTATGTGGATCCTTTGATGTCCTTCTCTTCCCTTACTGCTCTGGCCAAGGTTTCCAGCGCTATATTGAAGAGAAGTGGAGAGAGTGGGCACCCTTGTCTAGTTCCTGATTTTAAGGTAAAAGGTTCTAGTCTGTCTCCATTTAGTATGATACTGGCTGAAGGTTTTTCATATATGGCTTTAATTATTTTAAGGAATGTATCTCCTATTTATATTTTTTCCTAGTACTTTCAACATGAATGGATGCTATATTTTGTCAAATGCCTTCTCAACATCCAGAGAAATTATCCTATGACTCTTAACCTTAGCTGTCCTGATATGATGTATTACATTAATAGATTTGCAAATGTTAAACCAGTCTTGCATCTGCGGGATGAAATCTACTTGATCTTAGTGTATAATTTAAAAATTTGTTTCTGGATTCTGTTGGCTAGTATTTTATTGAGGAGCTTTGCGTCTGTGTTCATTAGAGAGAAGGATCTGTAGTCTCTTTTTTTTTTTTTTTTTTTTTTTGCTGGGTCTTTCCCTGGTTTGGGGATGAGTATGACATCCTTCTGCTTCTATTTCTCAGAAGAGTGTCAAGAGTATAGGTATGAATTCATCTTTCAAAGTCTTATAGAATTCCATAGTGAAACCATATGGATCTGGGCTCTTTTTGGTTGGCATGTCTCTGATTGCTGTTATCTTATTGTATGAAATTGGCTTTTTCAGTTGACTTGTCTTCGTGGTTCAATGTGGGTACCTATATTTATTTAAAAATTCATCTATTTCTACTAAAGTTTCCTGTTTCTTTAAACTCTCAACCCTGGAAGTACTTGTTCATAATGGACTGAATTTCCTGAATATCAGTGGTGATTGTTCCCATAGGATTTCTAATCTTGTTTATTTGGGTATCCCCTCTCCTTTTTTTGATTAATCTTGCTGGGGGTCTGTCGATTTTGTTGACTCTTTCAAAGAATCAACTTTTTGATTTATTAATTTTATGTATAATTGATCTTATTTCAATCTGATATTTCTGATTTTATTTTTGTTTTTTCTTCCCTTATAGTTGTTTTAGAGTTAACTTTTTCTTGCTCATCTAGGTGCTTCAATTGCTTCTTTAGGTTGTTTACATGCGCTTCTTCTGTCTTTTTAATATGGGCTCCCAGTGCAATAAATTTGCCCCTTAAAACTGCATTTGCTGTGTCCCATAGGTTTCTTTGTGATGTATCTTGATTGTCATTACATTCAAGAAAGTTTTGAATTTCTTCTTTGATTTGTTCTGTAACCCAGGAGTTATTCAAAAGTGTGTTATTCAGCTTCCAAATGTTTGAGTACTTTTTACCCTTTGTTATGTTGTTTAGAACTAGCCTGATACCACTGTGATCAGACAGAATGCGGAGGATTATATTAGTCCTCTTGTATCTGCTTAAGTTCTTTGTGTGAACTATTATAGATCTTTTGGGGATTATTTTCCATGGGCTGCTGAGAAAAGTGTGTAGTGTTTTGCAGTTGGGTGGAATACTCTGTGTATGTCTGTTAAGCCCGGATGGGCTATGGTGTCATTTAACTCAGAGATGTCTTTGCTTTTCTTTTGTTGAGCTGATATGTCTTTTGGCGAGAATGGCGTATTGAAGTCTCCAACTATGACTGTTTGAATCTATTGTGTCCTGTAACTTTAAGAGAGCTTGCTTGACATAATTAGGTGCTTCCATGTTGGGGGAGTAAATGTTTATAACTGTAATATTCTGGTTATGAATTGACCCCGTTAGTAATCTGGGATGGCCATCTTTATGTACTGGTTTTACTGAGAAGTTAATTTTGTCAGAGATTAAGATTGCTACACCACTTTTTTTGCACAGTGCATTGGAGTGGAAAATTCTTTTCCATCCCTTCACTTGGAGTTTGTTTCTGTCTTTGGCAGTGAAGTGGGTCTCTTGGAAACAGCATATTGATGGGTCTTGTTTCTTAAGCCAATCTTTTGATTGGATTGTTCAGCCAGTTTACATTTAGGGAAATTATGGAGAAATGGTTAGCATGCTTTGTCATTATTTATTTTTCCTCCTGTGTTTCTCCCTCCCCCCCTTTCTCTCTCTCTCTCTCTGTCTCTCTCTCCCCCCCTCTTTCCCCTTAATGCTTATTGATAGTTTCTTGATGGAAATTCTTGTCCTGTACCCAGGGCTGAGCCCAGTTGAGGATATGGGCTCTGGAGGTTTCCGCAGTAGGGTAGTGCAATGCCTTTCTAGCTTGCCCTCCAGTTTCCTGTTGTGTTTTGGGTTGCTATCCCTGCTCTTTCTGTTTTTCGTACTAGGGCAGAGCATACCCCTGATTTCTACTGGAACTACAGGGCTGTTTTTAGCTGTACATCTTTTTGTGTCTCAGTTGGGAGGCTACCCTGGTGCAGGCTTGCCAGAGGCTCTCAGCAATAGGTCAGCCCACTAGGTTTTGGCTCACTCAGGTGCAAGCACATGCACACACAACCCCATCTGCTGTTGGGATGCTGGATCTTAGTGCCCCTCAGACTCCAGTTTAATTGGCCTGGGGGAGAGGGCTGTTGGGCAGGTATGAACAGTGACACCCCACACCCACTGTTGGGGTGCTGGGTCTAAGACCCTCCTGCCTGTCAGTCTCCAGTCTCAATGGCCCGGGAGAGGAGGCTGTTCGGGGAAGGGGTAGGATTCTGAATTCCTTGTCACTTCCAATGTTTGCCAATGTTTCTTGGGCATGAGTGAGAGAAGTCTGAGTTAAGTTCTGTAGCTTGCCATCAGCTCTGCTTTGCAGAGGAGTTTGGGGGAAACTCGGTGGAGGAGAGGTCCTCATGTTTCGAACTCTTTGAGAGCATTGGTTATAAGTTTATCTGTGTTTCTTTTCCTTCTCGTTTGTATAATTCTCTGTTGCTTCTTAAATGTGTAGTTGTTGATTTCTGAAGATAGTTGGCTTCTGGGATTCTCCAGTTCTCTTTTTGTAGGAGAGAGCTAGGTTGGGTCCCTATCGTTTCAGTGCCATCTTCTTTCTTAGTCTTACCATTATTTAATGATACTTTTACTATGGAGTTTCACAGCCCTTCCTCACAATGAAAACTAATCCTCCAGATCTCAGCTTCTTGATTAGCTCAATTTATAGTTATGAGTCAACAGCAACTGTGTTGAGGTTAAATTTTGTTTATTTTTAGTATTTTTCTGACTCCACATAATCACAGACTTTGAAATCTGTTTTTGCCCCCAGCAAGAAATGAGGCTGCCAATATGTCTTCCTCAGAGAGTTGTTAATCTAATTGTTCAATCTGTGTATTTATACTTGGTGCTTCTATTTTATGGGGAAAGAAATATATTCAGAAAATGTAGCATAAAATCCTTTGGTAACTTTAATTAGAAATTTGGATTATGTAAAAATCTTGATGGAATCTTTGGGTATTTGAATATATGAAATGAATGCAATTGAAAGAATCATACTGCATTTCTTCTGGCTCAAGACTGTTTAGTTAGATTTATTGGTCACCTTAATTCTCTAACTTAAAAGCAATATGATAATACTTTGTGTAAAGCTAGTAAAGAAACAAAACGTTCCACATTTGTAATTATTTTTTATGTGACATAAAGGAAAATATTCTGCAGATCAGATGTCATAATAGTATCAGCTACTTGAGATGTAGTAACTGGATTATTAATTTTCAAGGTCAATTGAAAAAATTAGCATGAGATCCTATCAGAAAAATAAACTACAAGGCAAATGCAAGTGTGACCACTTTACTTCAATTCTTAGTACTGGGGAAAGATTGGGGCTGTCTAAAAATGGTGCAGCCACAGTTTTATTATCTTTTACTTAATTGGATAAAGTTACCAATTTTCAGTTTGTACACTTTTGAGAACAAAAATGTTTTGGTAACTGTATAAGTTTTCTATGTTACATGGTATAGTTAGGAAAAGACCTTTATACCATCAGAGATATTTTCAAAGACTCCTCACATATGACTGGGCCTTATCAATAACTGTGTTTAAATCACTGATGATATACATTTGGGGAATTAGCCTGCAATGTATGTAGGGCATTGGAGATGTGAAAGTATAGGTTGAGGAATATGATGAGTCATATGAAGCTTCTTCAGGGCAAAGTAACTTCACTGGACATTTAGAAACAGTCTAGTCAGGAAATTAAAACTCCCTAATGCCCACCAAAACTCATATCATTGAGACCATTTTTTGACTTGCATTAAATTATCCTATCCTTTCCTATCCCGTTTTCAGTGTTAGATGGGAAGACTTTCCTTTTAGTAATTGCCTTTAATACCATAGAATTACTTCCATAAAATTGTTTCATATTGAATATCCTATAGTTAACTCTGAACCATCCTGTAACCACCACTCTTGTCTTTATGTATTCAGTCTCTTGGAAAATAATTTTGTTTTTTTTTCAGGGTCACAGATATTTAATAAGGTGACATGCACTGAATTCTTAGTGTTTGGGGCTATGGCTATAAAGGGAATTGTAATAAAACTAGACTAGTTTCTTTCTTTAAAATCTCATTATATAGTGGAGATGATGAAGCAAATAAAAGAAAGTGGGGAACATAAACTATTCAGAAGGACATTGAACAGAAACTGCTATGAGACTCAGGGGGCTAGATTCTCAGCTCTTTTATTAACTAGAGATGTAACAAGAAATGAGTCGATAAACTCTTGGTTACTTAGTTTCTTCATCTGAAAGAGTAAAGGAAAAAATATGTCATTTCTGGTTCCATTTCTCAAAAATCTTTTTAAAATTATTTAATTAATTTTTTATTAAAGAATTTATTAAAATTGACATATTTAACAGACAAGTATTCAGGAAGGGATTCTCTATATACAATCACTGGCATTTAGATCTTAGAACATAATTGAAATTAGGCTGAGGGTTTGTATGTCATAGATACATATTAATTTATGTATTAAAATAGTATGTTTACAGAGTCACAAATTTTTATGTCTATGTAGTTGTGTTTATATTTTGTTACATTTTTTGAATAGAAAATGATTTTAAAAACTTGATTTAGCATAATATACAAATGAAATGAAGTAATTTATTTCTCATCTTAAATAGAAGTAAGGCCTTTAAACAGTTTTGAGGTTTTATGTTTAAATAATGTTATTTTAAAATTATAAATAATACATGTTCTAGTAGAATATTTCTATTCGAAAACTTTGTAGTACATCAACATAAGGGCAAAGTTTATAATAAAATACAGATTCTCCCATAAGGCATACAAAGCTAGTGAAGCTTTGCTAATCTTGGGGAATACGCAAATCATAAATCTTGTAATATTTTACCCCAGTAGGCAGGTATTTCAAATACACAAAATAATTAAATCAAAATGAAACAGATAAAATGATCCTAACTGTTTACACTTCTTACAGACTGAATACAAAGAAAGTGATAGATAAGAGAGGAAAGTTTGTACTTCTGACAGGGTTTTCAGAATTCAGCCAACTTCTGAATGCAGTGGAACCTGTGCCTGTGACCTTGTGCAACTTACAAAGGTGCATACTTGCAATATGGATTTTGTCATACAACCAACAAAAGAAATCCTTTAAAATGAAAACTCAGAATAGTAGACTCTGGGAGAATTTAAAAATTGTCCCTAAGCAAAGTTAGATGAATTTTTTGATTAGGTTCCAGATGTATTAATTTCAGGCCACATTTACCCAACATATACACCTTGTTCAGACCAAAGGATACTTATTTCTAAGTAGCTATTATTATTAATCATGAGCAAACAGTATGGAAATAAGAAAATGCAAATGACAACATAACCTTTGTTCATCAGTTCCTGGCTATTAGATGCCATGATGTCTTTTATGGTGTGTATATCATTGCAGTGTGGAGGGAATGTTTTAAAGACTATTCCCACAGCAGAATAAACACATGATTTCATGTTAAGGCTTGCCAGCAAACTTAGCTGTTCTCAGAATTCCCTATCATCTCTTGGACATGGGAAGTGAACAAATGAAAACCTTTATGACTCCACTTTGCCTAGTAGTTTTTACTATTTGGAAGAGGACTCTATGAGTTCTAACAGAATGACTTCTTGTCAACATTCATGAAGATGAGACTTACAGGAAGAAAGGGGAGTCTGAGGGAGTCTGTGTAGGAATGATTTCAGATTTATCAGGCTCAGGTAGAACATCTAGTCCTTCAGAGATTTTTTTCTTTTTTCATTTCTTTTTTTCTTTCTTTTTTATTAAAGAATTTATTAACATTGATTTTTACATCATATTTCAAAGGACATGTTTAACAAACAAGTGTTCAAGAAGAGAATCTGTATATATAATCACTGGCACTTAGTTTTTAGAACGTAATCAAAATTAGGCTAAGGGTTTGTATATCATATATACATATTAATTTATGAAATAAAACATTACATCTCTAAAGTCATAGGTTTTTATGTCTATGTAGTTATGTTTATATTTCCAATACCATGCTACTGTCCTACTGCTGGAGCCAAGCCCCACTTCCCTCTAGAGGTTAATTGGAAAAAAGAGACTCAGGTCCTTTTGTGCCCAGGCTGGCTTTGAACCTGGATCCTCAGATCTCAGCCTCCTGAGTATCTAGGATTACAGGTGGGAGCCACCATGCCTGGATAGTCCTTCAGAGATTTCTAGAATTATAAACAGTACCATTGTGATATCCCAACATATTTGAAAGAATCCTATGAGACTTCTCAGACTTCTGAGGACATAAATTGTGCAAACTTCTGAGGGGATGAAGTATTGTACTTAAGCTGTTTGGCTCATGGCTAGTACTCTACTACTAGAGCCACAGATTCACTTGTGGCTTTTGAGTGGTTAATTGTAGATAAGAGTTTCATGAACTTTCTTTCTTAGCCTAGCTTTGAACTAAGACTCTTAGATCTCAACATCCTTAATAGCTGAGATTATCAGCATGAGTCACAGACATCTGACCAGGATTGTTGCTATGTGGTTTGACTGGCTCTTGTTTTTCTAATACCTCTGAATATATCTTATTGCAACTCATTTGGCGTAATGATGGACTAAGATAACAGTTAACTTTCCTCTTAGCACAGTTCTACTAGATTATGTTTTGTTATTTATTTGTTTCTAGGAATGTACAATTTTTTTCTCCCTAATTTACTCAATGATGTGAAGTGTATTGTTCAATCTTCGTGTGTTTGTGAAGTTTCTACAGTTTGTTTTAATTTTAATTTCTAACTTTGTTTTATTGTCATTTTAAGATACAATAAAATAATTCTTTGTTATTTTTTATTTTTGCTAAGATTCACTTATGCCCCAAACTGTGATCTACTTTGGAGATATTTCTTTGGGCTATTGAGAAGAAAGATCTGTTATGTACCTGTTCAGTAGACTACTTTGTAACTATTGATTATTGGTATAGAATATTATTGCTAGTCTAAATATATAAACATAGAATATATTCAAAGATAATATAGGGTATGAAGAATATAAAATATAAAGAATATAGAATATTAATATATAATATATATTAGTCTAAAATTTTAGAGAGTTAACATTTATAATAAACAAGAAGTAAATGTGAATTCCTATACTCCTTGTTCTTCTATGTCTCCTTTATTCATTTTAGAGCTTTCTGGTTTACAGAGCTGAGAATGTTTGATTCTCCTCTATTCTTCATTTGTTTGATGGTTATTCTTACTTGTGCTCTTGTAATAATGAATATCTTCGTTACTTTTCTGTTGCAGCACTCCTCAAAATTTCTTCTCTTATCTATTTTTATTGTAATTAATAGAAGGGTTACATTTTATTCACCAGATAGAAGGTCCATTGCTTCACAAATATTGATACCCTTTCTCATGTCTTGGTCCCCATTTCCCTCCCCCATGTTTTACTTCAGGAATTGAAATACATTATTTCATGTTTTCCTGACTTGGGGTTTCTGTTGAGAACTTTGCTGTTATTCTTATTGGATTGCTATTATAAATAATTTGGTGGTTTCTATTTTGTAATTTTCAAATTTCTTTCTCTGTTCTGTATTTCTAGTAGCATTTCAACTATACTGTGGCATGGTTTCTTTTCTCTTGTTGTTTTTTGGAGTTCTGAATATCTTCGGTAATTTGATATCCTATCTTCTCCCGTATTTGGGACTCTTGCTCTAATTATATTGATAATGTTTTATATATTTTTAATTTTCATCCATGCTGCTTCCTTCACAGCAATGATTCACAGATTTGATAATGTCCAAGAGTTCTGAAAATTTGTGTTTGTGTTGATTCTTTTATTTATTGGAAACTGAATGTACTGAGTCCTCAGCCCTTTTTCTTCTTTATCCAATCTACTGATAATGCCTTTGTTTTTTTAATTTGATTTGATATTATGACTGCCAACATTTCCGACTTTTTTCTTTTCACAATCTCTATTCCTGAAAAAATTCTTCTTTAATTCATGAAATCACTTCTTAACTATTTTATCAATTCATGTGTGCTTAAGTCACTAATCTTTTTAGCACTATTAAATTCTTTGGCATTCAAATGTCTTTGGATTCAGTTACTGAAGTCTTATAAATATTTGGATAAGTGATGTCGACTTGAGTTTTTACATTGCTTGTGTTTCTATTTTATGACTTATGCCTTTGTTGGAATGGATATTTCTATTAGTTTTATATGAAGGGATTCATGCCATTCTTGATATAAAACCTTTTCTTGACACCATAGTCCCTACTGCCACTGAAAGTGAAAGATTACTTAGCAACAACAACTAAAGTAAGAACACAGGAACAAGGCAGATATTTAAATATTATTTAAAAATTTGTGAACCAACTTCTTTTCCAAGAAATAGCTAAGTTACCAAAAATTAGGTAAAATAATTCATGAAAAGTAATTAAAAAGGATGATGGAGGAGAAAAACAAGAGAGAAGAGGTAAGATAAAGGAAGACAAGAGGAGTAGATAGGATAAAGTATAAGAAATACAAATATAAAAAATCATTTAAAAATAGATTAATATTTCCAATTTGAAGAAGAGATGGAGGGTGGAAGTATTTACCTCTTTTTTTGCAGCTTCTAGTTTTGTAGTTGAGTAAGCATATGGAATTTGATTGCTTTCTCTGTTAGATTCAAACTCTTCAAATTACAAATGACTAAATAAAGACTGAATCCTGCCCTGGTTTACCAGAGTAGCATGAGCTAAAATAATGACTGCTTCGCAGCTAAATATGTATTCATGATTCTGACAGTTGTGCTGTTATGAAGAACGTACAAGATTTATTCCTCTGTGGCCTGTCCATTTGGATGCCTGTTATTTCCAGAGTTATACCACCAGTATGCACCTGTGTAAGGGAAATGCCACCACACAGGAAAATGGCCCACAGGAAAATGACCCATTCAAAAAAGTCTGCGCAAAAGAGGGATAGAGCTCAGGCATTTAGTCATCCTATTTGTCCTAGCCTCACTAGTCTTTGACGAAGCCTCTACTAGTATGTACACACCATCTAATCTTGTTTGTCTTCACATCTTTGGGCCACCATTCTAAAATGTCAGTGTGCTCTATCATCTGCGTCTCTCCGCAGCACAACCTATATGTCCCAGCATAGAGCACTGTGAACACAAACTGTACCAAAGTCATAAGCAGTTTGTTGGGTTCAGGCTAATACACTGGGTATTAGTTACTGGTTTAATTGGTGAAGATAAAAGATTATTAGGACTTAAGAGATAAAACCTGCTGATCATATTAGCAGTAAGATTTGGCTAGTGAGATCTCTCCTAAGACGACTTACCAACAAAACACCATGTAGTAAACCAGGAAGTTCAAGGGGAACTTCTCCAGTGTCTGCTTACCTTCAGCTCTTGTGTCTTAAGTCTCAAAGTAAAGTTCTACAAAGTGCCACATATCTGTAGGGCTCACTGAGATGTTCCATTCAGTCAGATTACCCCTTTCCCTAACTGTGTTAGGATTCTTTCTTTTCTCTGGTTTTTATCTGGCCTCTATTTTCTGTTATTAGTGTGTCACCATGCCTTTTCATACTACCCATGTTCTCCTTATACAAGCACCTGATGTTTCCTTTCAGTCTTATGAAAATGCTGCAATAAACGAGGTTTCTCTAATCACTCATTTTCTTCTTCCTCAAGCGAATTTTTCAAAAAGCCATTTTCCTGACTGAATGGAGTTTTCAAAAAGATGATAACATGCATGATGTTCATGAAGTGTAGTATCAGTATCTCCTTTCTTCTGTAAGATAATTAACACTGTCGGCTAAATTGATCAGATTTATTCCTATCTTAATTACACTCAGGCAGTAATCTGCAGATCATATGCATTTGTGACTTCATTATGAATAGTGATGTTAATACATAAAAAATTCTAGACCACAGAAATTTTTTCTGTATATTTATATTTTATTTCTTATTTTGCCTGTTGCTCAAAATATGTCATTTGTTGAGTGTTCATTTTCATTTTTCTCCAAAAAATTCATTATGCAGTTGGGTTAATCACTTTCCTCTCAGCAGTTTTAAGGAAGTCCATTTCTGTTTTGTATGTTATGCTTCTGGTACTTTGAGTTTTATATAAGAATGAAAATACCAGTCCCATTTATTTCCTGTGAAATAAATGATGAAGTTAATTTAAGTAGAAATGCCTGATTACTGAATTTAATCTCCAACACACATACATACACACACATACACATACACACTTTTTTTCTCTCACAGACATGTGTATAGATACCATGCCTTAGATAAAAAGAAATGAGTTGATAGCCACTAGTCTAGAAAAGTATATAAATGATTAAAAATCATCTGAAAATACCATTACTCTGTTTATCAAGTTTCTGTTCTTTCACTACATAAACATCCATTTATTGTCTAATAATCTATTCAACTATAGGTGGGACTCCCTAAAGCATCCCCATCTTTAAGTCTGTATGCACTTCTGTATTTGTGACTCTGCCCTGGCCCTCTAAGGTATTATTACATAATCGAAAAGGGAGAGGATTATATAGTGATGAGTTCCATTTTACACACATAGGAGTTTTGCTATAGAAGACCCTTCATCACAACTTTTTCACACAGTAGCGAATGTCATCCTTCATATTTCTATGTGTAGAATAGATGCATTCCTGTAGTGCTATGGATGCATTTGCACTCTGAGATTTACTCTTCATTTGTCACTGAGCTTTTAGAGAATCAATAACTAGCATGAGTCTCTTCTACTAAATTCTTACCAGGTGAAGGAGTCAGCTAGCCAGCCATAAATATGTTAGCTGAATTGCTAATAAACCAAGTTCTAGTGCTGGCAGGAATATGTAATATGGGTTTCTTGTCATTTTAGGTCTTATGACTTAACTATATATAAATTGAGATTGATGATATAGGATTGCCTCATCATATTAATCAAGAAGACTGAATCTGAAGCAAAAGATGACATGTCTCAATATTGAAAAGAATGAATATTTCTGCAAACTGGTCAGTTTGTCACAGGAAGTGGGAAATAAGTTGGACAAGAGATCAGACTTATTTATTTGAGATCCTGTTGTGCCCAAGTGGTACAATAATGAATATCTTAATACAAATTGCTTTTTGTCTTGTGGAGTCATATCAAGAATTCTATTATTTAGAACTTGGAAAAGTGATGAGGAATACTTGTGAAAAGGAAACTTCCTGTGCACTAATGCTTTAGAGAATCAATAGGTTGTACAGGTAAGGGTGCTCAAGGACATATCACTGGTATGAGATGAATGTGTTAAGATTCTAGGTTCAGCCACTGTCTGGTGATTGTCCTCTGAGTGCCAGACTCCTTACATATTACTTTCACATTTAATTTGGCTTGGAGATGTAGGTATGATTCTACTAATGATTCAGATAAGAACTTATTAGTTTCCTAAGGTCACACAAATATTAAAATCAGGATTTGAACTGATGATATTAAACAATTTTACTTCATATTCACCTGCCTTTTGTCCCTTCCTGTTTATAAAAGTCAAAATAACTAATCTCTTGTTGTCTTTAGAATGAAATGGTTGTGTCAGTTCTATTAATTTTTTACTACTTACAAAAGGCCACATTTAACTCCTAAAATTATATCTGAAATGCTATCAAGATAGTGGATTTTTCCCTCTTGTTTTCCACTGTTGTTATCAAATGCTTTTAAACACATAAAATAAGACCATTCATTTATTCTATGTAAGGGTCACTTTCAGGATAAATGACAGATTTTTTTCCCTGTTAAATGGTAGGCATATAGAGGTTTCTAAAACTTCCTTCTAAGAATACTTAAAAACAAATGGATCTTGAGGTGCTTTATACATAAATAGGGTCTTTTTGGAATGAATACAAAATGAACTCCTCCAATAAAGCCTTATAATTTAAATGTAAAGATGCTGTAGATATTTTACAAATCCAGTCCAGTGTAATCTCCTGAAACACTTAGCTGCCTTTAACAGAATCAGTCTTTCTGTCAGGCATTGGCAGTTAAGCTACAGTCTGCTGAGATGGCTGTATTCAGCAACGTGCTCAGCACAGACATTAAGCTCTGGCTGTGACTATGCAATCCCATTTTAAACTCTTGTCTCTGCATGTGTCAGTCATCACTTGGCACCTGACTGGGACAGACATTTACATCTTTAGATCTGGAAATTTAATTAAAGTCTCTGTAATGAAGTTGAAGGCTGTAGTCTATGGTTTGAAATATATATGATAAATAATTGCTAGCATCTAAAATATGGTTGTTTCCTTTGCTATTCTAAATTTGAAATGGGAGTGTTTTATATTATAAATACCCAATGAATATGAATATATATGTATATATACATGCATAAAAATGGGATTAATAGTCTTAGCCTGAGATTTTAAGCTGCTTACTTCTATCTTCAGTAAGATCATTTGGAGTAGTAGAAATTGCAGAGATAAGGAGAACTAATTCATAGCTTTCTCTACCACCTGGAAGCAGAATTACAATTCAGTCCTTTGCTGCTGTGTGGCTCAGCTTTGACCTTTCACACCATTCTAGTCTCTTAGAAATCACTTGGGAGAATGAATAAAAAAAATTCCTCTGCTTAGCAGTTTAAGGAGCCAGGTGACTCTGTGATCCTGTGGCTTCAAGATTTGCTTTTCCAAAGGGGCTGTAAACATAGTAGGCTCTTTTGGGGATATTGTAGAAAAATGTGATAGGAAAGGTTCTTCAGCAGTGTCAGCTTACTGTAGTGTTATCTAGCTACACTAGCAGAATTTTGGAACAGTACAATGTAAAGGAGGAACACCAACTTCCAAACTGCCACAAAATGATGATCTGACAGACTTCCTTTTATGTTTGTATGTTGTTTGCTTAGCAGTATTGAGGATTAGACTCTGGAACTCTCTCTCTGGAACTCTGGATGCCTCACACTAGTGAGGCATCACCTCTACCTCATGAGCCATACTCTCACTCCTTTAGATTTGATTTTTGTTCTTGAGAGAGGGTCTCAGTAAGTTTGCTGAGGTCAACTCAGCAGATCATTCTGCTTCCTTATAGAAGCTGGACATATAAGCATGGGCCATCCACCATGTATCCCTACAGCCTTGTTTGAGGAACTGAAGCTTTTTAATTTCTTGTACAAAATTTTATCAAATCATAGCACAGTGCATTAAAAAAATCACCGATGACAGGTGTCAGGAGGCTGAGACCTAAAGAATTCAGTTTAAAGTCAGCCAGGAGAAAGAAAATCTGTGAGACTCATACCACCAATTACACACCACGAAAGTCAGTAACCAACCTCAGATTCAAGTGGTAGAATTGTAACTTTGAGGAAAAAAGGAAGGAAGAAGGGAAGCAAGAAGAGAGAGAAGGAAGGAAAGAAGGAAAGAAAGAGAAAGAAAAGATGTATAATCATATTGTAAATTATGCAGAGTCTCTCTCTCACATACACACACAAACACAGAATAATTGAGAAAACAAAAAATCAGTATATTAGTTTTTTTCTCACTAATGTGATCTTAATGATGTTTAAACACATACAACTCTTTTTCAATTGGTAATGTATCTATTTGTTATAAATGTAAATTTAAACAATTCAAAGCTTTACATAGTTGCCTCAACACTTAACTTCTTTCTTTGTTCAGGTGCTATTCTCATGGTGATTATTATTTCTTGCTGAACATATGTCTTTCCAAAGTGAATTTATGCATGTTACACATTCCACATATGTTTCACAAACTTTCTTCTTTTTTCCTTTTTACAGAATACATCTTGAAAAGTTTGACATGAGAAGTTTTTCTTTTGCTAAATTTGCTGACTACTACTAATGTTCTCTGTAACACATTGTTATTATTATTGTAAGGACTTCTTTTACTTCTTTTTTAGATTTATTAACATTGATTTTTACATCATATTTCAAATGTCATGTTTAACAAACAAGTATTGAAGAAGGGAATCTCTATTTATAATCACTGGCATATAGGTTTTAGAACATAATTAAAATTAAGCTGAGGGTTTGTATGTCTAGATACATATTAATCTATGTAATAAAATATCATGTCTAAGAGCATATAGCCTATCATAGGTCTTTATGTCTAGCTTTGTTTATATCTCCAAGACCATGTCAATAACCTTGGGTACCCAAATATTGAGTCATTGCTTTGTGTATTGTTTGTATCTAATATCCACATATTAAAGATACCATGTACCTTTTGTTCCTTTGGTCTTGATTTAACTCACTCATCATGATTCACTCTAGTTTCATCCACTTCCCAGTGAATGCCATTATTTTATCTTGTCTGTTGGCTATTTAGAATTCCATTGTACATATATATTGCATTTTTATACAATTATTAATATTACTTTGTGTTGCTGAGTGTGGAACTAGGCTAGTTATTTATCACTGAGATATTAATCCATACCTACTATAATGTTATTATTTTTTTTTCCAGTCCTGGGTCTGAACTCAGAGCCTGAGCACTGTCCTTGGGCTTTCCTCAAGGCTAGGGCTAGTGTTCTACCACTTGAACCACAGCACCACTTCTGGCTTTTTTTTCTGTATATGTGCTAATGAGGAATGGAACCTGGGTCATCGTGCATGCTAGGCAAGCACTCTACCATCTAGGCCAAACTCTGTCCCTCTACTATAATGTTATTAACTGTTGCCCTATTGATACATTTTGAGTTGTTTCCAAACATTTGCTATTACAAGCAAAGCTGTAATGAGTAACTGTACTTATATCAGTCTGCATTATGGAAGGCCATCTGTAGAATAAATTCCCAAAGGTGAATTGTCATACATATTTAATGTTTTCCTACCAAATAGTCCTCTGGAATGTATACAGTGACACTAAATATTACTCTATAACTGTTCCATTTTGCCAGTCTGGATACATGAAAAATAATGTTCCAGTGTATTTCTTTTTGTTAAATTCTTTATATCTTTCAAATTAGAGATCAAAATTTTGCAGACATTTCTACCTTGCATTCAGGAAGGTACAATCTTCCAGGTATTATCCTCCTTTATAGCTGGGATTACAGGTATGAGCTGCCAGGGCCTGGTTAGGATCTATTATTATATGTGTAGCTCTAAAATTTTGAGATTGATTTGAATTTTCCATTATTTAAGGGTGCTTTGAATTTTCCATTCTGAGGATACTAGATTTCTTAGGGACTATAAAATGTAAGGAATATGAATCCTTATCTATTATACGATTAGCAATTTCCTCTAAAACTTTGTCTCTTAAATTACTTTCTAGATATGGTTTCATATTTTTTCTTAGGACTTGTTTCAATGTGTGACCCCATCCCCTGTTTCCACATCAGATGTATACCATAAACCCTGACTTGTTGATTAGCATGGGATCTTGCTATATTTTTTACTTATATTGCCTTTAAACTATGACAACTCTTCATCTTTACTTTCTGAATAGCACATATTATAGTAATATAGCACCATTTATAGAACCTCACAATTTTCCAAATGGCAATACTAACTCTTACTAGCAAATAGAAGATCATACATATTTGTTTACTGGATTTGGTTATATAAATTCCTCATTTTTAGACATTCATTATTCATTAATCCTAGAATCAGATAGAAGCTTCTCATTGAAGGTCTTCTCTTTTTGCCAGATGTTATAATCTGCATGTGCCTGGAAATATTGTTCATATTGTGAATGGTGAGAAGGTAAATCACCTAGCCGAAAGTGCCAACCTCTTTTTTTCTTTTTTGGCAGTCCCAGGGCTTGAATTCAGGGCCTAAGCACTGTCCTTGGGCTTTCTCAAGGACAGAGCTCTACCACTTAAGCCACAGCACCATTTCTGGCCTTTCCTATTTATGTGGTACCAAGAGATCGAACCCGGTACCTTCATATATGTTAGGCAAGCACTCTACCACTAGGCCAAACTCCTACCTGCCCCAGCCTCTCTCTACTTACTTCTCCTCCATTAGACAGTAGCATGTGAACTACTATCCTTGAAGGTAGACACATTAGATTAACCAAAGAACAACAAAAGAGAAGAGTTCATTAAGAACAGCAATCACACATATCCTAGAAATCCTATCATTTAGTCTCATCCTATCTTACCTTATGAACCTAGGTTTTGAGCTATTGTAATCCTCTGCTAGGAGAGTCCTAGATGTGTACTAATTATTATATACGAGGGAAACCATTGAGCCTATGTTCCTTTGGGTCTCACTTAATGAATATTTTCAAGTCTTTCCATTTCCTTACAAATGGGGTGATGTCGTTCTTGATTCAATCACCTTGATCCAATCATCTGCTGAAGGGCATCTGGGTGGGGTCCATATCTTAACTGTGGCAAAGAGTGCTGCAATGAATATTGTTGTGCTAGTGGCTTTAGTATGTCCTTGTTTCTGGATGATTGGGTATATGACAAGTACTGGAATTGCTGGATCATAGGGGAGCTCTATGTTTAGTCTTTTTAGGAACTGCCATACTGCTTTCCATAGTGGTTGTACAAGTTTGCAGTAGTGATCCCTCCTGGCCACATCTCTGCCAGTATCCATTGTTATTAGATTTCTTGATAATGACCATTCTAACTGCAGTGAGGTGGAATCCCACAGTTGTTTGGGTTTGCATTTCTTGTGTGGCTAGAGATGCTGAGCAGAATGGCTGTTTCTTTGAAGATTTTTTTTGGAGAGATTCAATTTTTTTTAGTTGTAGATATATTTTAGATATGAGGCCTTTTCTGTTGTATAGCTAGTGAACTTCTTCCACTCTGTGGGCTTTCTATTTAACTTGCTAGCTATGTCCTTTGCCATACAGAAGCTCTGCAGTTTAGTGCAGTCCCATTTGTCCAAACTTTCTTTAATTTGTTGTATTTCTGGGTCTTTATTAACACCTGTGTCAAGGAGACCTAGTGTATCTCCTATTCCTTCTTTATAAAGTTTTCAGAGTAACTGCTTTTACCTTGAGGTCTTTGATCCATTTGGAGTTAATCCTATTGCAGTGTGACATAGAAGGATCCATCTTTAGTTTTCTGCAGATGCTTAACAAATTCTGCCAGCACTCCTTATTCAAGAGGTAAAAGCCTAATTCTGATTTAAAACTTAACCATATTTGTTGTGTATTTTGGTATTTCAAGAAGAATTTTATGAAATTCTTAAATTAATTAGCATTTCATCATTTAATTCCTTATTTTCATTTGTATATTGCTATATTTTAAAATATGAGAAAATAAAAATCTGGTTTGACTAAGAAAGTTAAAGTCTTACCTTCATGTTGATGAGGATTGAATACAGATACATATAACAGTAACAGTTAATTTAAAAGGAAATGGTAATTTTGTCAAGGATATACCGCAGCTAGAAACTTCCATAATGACGAGCTTCAATCAAGTGACAACTGCTTTATACTCAAGAAGAAACTTTCTTCTCAGCAACTGTACATTATCAGTAATTTTACTAGATCAAATTATATCAGTGAGAATTAAGCCTCTCATACTTGTCTGGAATACAAAAGTTACTTTGACATCGAGAACAAAGAATGACTCAAAATCCAGGATGGCCTAAAGCTTCACTACAGGATTTGGAAATACAGTGTTCTAACTGCATCTTAATGAACTGTGGTTTCCAAATGCACAAGTTACAGAATGCCCTTTGCAGGCCCCCTGATACATGGCCCTGTTTAATGACTACTGAAAATCTACTTTATGTACATTTTCTAACAATGTATCCTTCTTAATTTTATAAAACTTTACATTTTTCCCTTTATTGTGTGATATGGTGGTATAAGGACTCCCTCTAACCAAGGTTAACAAATGAGCTATATCTGTTAGTTTATTCTAGCTAGCTTGGGTCTTGATGCATGCCTAAAGACATCTGAAAAAAAGATGATTCTGGTATGTCAGAGAAACTAGTAGTGTGATTCAGAAGGAGAAAGGATTTAAGTTAATTAAAATATATGTGTAGAATTAAATCATAAAATATGCAACATGCTTTCCTTCTCCTTTTGCAGATGTGGACAGACATTTTAGATCAAAGCTTGTAAGCAATAAAGAGGGAATACAACCAGATCCTAAGCTGAAAGTCATTAGGCAAAAGCAAATTGCTTGGCAAAAGTCAATTCTTCCTGCCACTGGGATTTGCAAGAAATGTGTCTCATCAAGAGAGGCTGATGAAGTACATTAGCCATCTCTCAATTGAATAAATACTGTTACCATGCTACACAAAAGCAACTGCTAATGCTGAAACTCCTAACGACTGAAGAGGTTTCTCTGTCTGTGTCATTGATTGCATCCGCAGTCTTGCCCTGATTTTTAAGTTTTCTGGCTGTTATTTCAGCCTTTGTACAGTGATAAAGGATCTAGTCAGAGTGTGAGCCCTTTCTTTGTGTATGTATGGGTTAAAGTAAAGGAAAGAATGACAAGCTTGCTCAATCTGCCCATTGATTTCATCTTCCATTTTTCCCAGAACCTTAAGTAAACTATATCAGGAAACACTAGCCTAATCTTAACTACTCTGTTCAGAGACAATGTTACATTCCTAAAATGATATCATTCATTTTCTACCAAAATACATTTTATGCAAAAATATTTAAAATAATAAAAAAGTAAATCTTATGTTTAATGAATTAAGGGGCCTTTGCAAAAACTACAAATATATACAGGAAAGAAAAACACTCAGAACATGCTTATAATTAATTCGTATTATTATTCAGGATTCTAAAAGACTTTAAATATTTAACTTAAAACAAAATAAATACTAATTACTTAAATAAAAACTAAATTTCTGATCATTTTAAAATCAAATTTTCAAGGAAAAAAGCCACTAGCCTATTTAAAGAATTTCTTGTTTTTAATATTGTTTTTACTAGGCAATGAATCTTCATAGTTGTCCAAATTTAAACAAATCTTTTATTCATGCATATCAGTAATCAGTGTTTGTGGGGGGGGGGCGGGGGGAGTCATGGGGCTTGAACTCAGCCTGGACTCTGTCCAGGAGCTCTTCAGATCAAGGCTACCGTCCTACTCTTGAGCCAAGCCCCACTTCCTGTTATCTAAAGGTTAACTGGAGATAAGACTCTCAGGTCCTTATAGACACATGAAGAAGTGCTCAACATCTCTGGTCATAAAATAAATGCAAATCAAAACATCTCTGAAATTCCACCTCACTCCAGCTAGAATGGCCAAGATCAGGAAAACTAATAACAACAGATGTTGGAGGGGATGTGGCCAGGAGGGATCACTACTACACTGCTGGTGGGAGTGCAAACTTGTTCAACCACTATGGAAAGCAGTATGGCAGTTCCTCAAAGGAGTAAACATAGAGCTCCCCTATGACCCATCAATTCCAGAAACAACGTCAGACTAAATCTACTAGCACAATGATGTTCATTGCAGCACTATTTACCATAGCAAAGATATGGAACCAACCCAGATGTCCCTCAGTTGATAAATGAGTCAACAAGATGTGGTATTTGTACACAATGGAATTCTATGCTGCTGTCAGAAAGAACGACATCGCCCCATTTGTTAGGAAATGGAAAGACTTAGAAAAAATCATATTAAGTGAAGTAAGCCACACTCAAAGGAACATAGGCTCAATGGTTTCCCTCATTTGTTATAATCAGTAGAAACCTTGGTCTGTCCTAGCAGAGATTTGCAATAGAGCAAAACCTAGATACATAAGGCCATATAGTGTGATGCTAAATGAAAGGACCTCTAGGATATAGAAACAAAAGCCATATAATGAGCAATTGTTGTCCTTAGTGTACTATGTTATCTCTCATCTCTTTTGCTGTCCCTAGATTATCTCATATTGTGACAGTATCTTACTTTGTTATCTGATATATTGGATATATTTGTATTTGGTTATTTGAAATTGGATAGGGAACGGTGGAAAACAAGATGAGGGGTGGGAGTGGGGGGAGGGAAATGGGGACCAAGACATGAGAAAGGGTATCAATGTACGTGAATTAATGTACCTTCTATCTGGCAAATATAATGTAAACTTTCTATCAATTACAATAAAAAATATATGAAAAAAAGAGTCTCAGGTCTTTTTGTGCCTGGGCTGGCTTTGACCCTTGATCCTCAGATCTCAGCCTCATGAGATTACAGGAGTGAGCCAGCACTCCCAGTAGTCATCAGTATTTTTAAAGTATCTGAAACTGGGGCTAGGAATGTGACTTAGTGGTAGTTTGCTTTCCTAGCATGCATAAACCCCTGGGTTTGATTCCTTGTTACCACATAAGCAAAGAATAAATAAATAATATTAATTTTATAGTATTTGAAATTTTTATGAATTTTTATTGTCCAATTATTTTCATTCTGTTAATATCATTTTGTTCTGAAATTATTTGACAGCTTTATCATTCCACAAAATATAAACCACTATTAAATAAAGAAAATTGAGGTAAAAAATTGCAAGCTTTAATCCTGTCACAAAGAAGCTTACAATTCTTATGGGAGACACTTCTTTGTAAGCTGTTATTATTGCAGGCATTGCATGCATGCATCTAATGAGTGCTAGTTGCAGACAACCAACACCTGAAGTACCTAGTGACTTGATGATAAATTGTGTTAGTCAGAGTTAAAATCCATACCTTTTACCCATGGGATTTAGAAAGACATAAACCCAAAGAATAAAACTGGAGTATACTGCAGAAAATGAAATTAGAATTCTAAAAAATATAAGAAGGTGATGTAAAGGAATTTTAACTTTTGCTTTATAGAATTGGAGACTTGCAGAAATTGGTGCTGTGTCTTAGAGAAGTAGAACACTAGCATTGACCTGAAGAGCTTAGGGACAATGCACAGGCGCAGAGTTCAAGACCCAGGACTCCCCCCTTCAAAAAAAAGGATTAGAGATTTGTAATACTATTTACTGGTATAATTAATAAAAAGAACACTTTGGTTTTAAGAATAGCTATATTTCTGAATTTGAGATAGTTTTCCTGATTGTTAACCTAAAATTCTCTGTTTTTATTGTAAAGATTGGGTACAGAGAGGCTACAGTTATCTAAATAAGGTAATGAAGGCATATAGGCTCAATGGTTTCCCTCATTTGTAATAATTAGTACAAACCTAGGACTCTCCTAGCAGAGGATTATAATAGCTCAAACACCAGATACATAAGGCATATAGGATGAGGCCAAATTAATGGACTTCCAAGACAGGGAAAGAAGAGCTCAACTATGAGTGACTGTTGTTCTTAATGTACTTTGTTGTTTTTTTTTTCCTCTTCTCTTGTGTTGCTTTTGGGTTAATCTCATATTGTTACAGTATCTGACTTTGTTAACTGGTATATATATATATATATATATATATATATATATATATATGTGTGTGTGTGTGTGTGTGTGTGTGTGTGTGTGTGTTTATTGTTTATGTGAAATGGGAGGGGGGAAATGAGGGGAGGGAGTGAGGAGAGGAAAATGGGGACAAAAACATAAGAAGGGTTATCAGTGTGTGAGAAATAATGCACTACTACCTGGCGATTATAACTGTAAACCCTGTATGCATTAAAATTAAAACTAAAAATTAAAAACTACATAAGGTATTAAGTACATGTCTTTCAGAATAGCATTACTTCCTCATTTTCTACTGTTTTCCCTCCTCCTCCAACTCCCTTCACCTCCAAGTTTTGCAATTCATTTTGAACATGTCTTGTGAATATCATTGTTGCATTGGTTCAATCTTTGTCCATGGTCTCACTATTTCTGCAATGCCCTTCCATTTCCGAATCAGATAAACTTATATACGATATCAATGGTACCAAAATTAAAAACAGAGACAGCAGGGTTAGGTAAACAAGGAGGGAAAATAAAAACAAAAAAAAATGCATATAGGGCAAAAAGACCTCTTTTTCCATATCTTGTAGGGTCCATATCTTGTGGCATTATTTTATAAGATCATATGTATATAGCTATTAAGCTGTTGTGATGTACTAGAACTATCCTAGATATACACTAATTATTACAAATGAGGGAAATTATGGAGCCTATATTTCTTTGGGGTTGACTTACTTCACTTTACAATTTTGTTACAAGTCTTTCCATTTCCCTATGAATGGGGTAATGTTGTTCTTTCTGATGGAAGCATATAATTCCATTTTGTGTATGTACCATATTTTCTTCGGCCATTTATCTACTGAATAGCATGTGGGGTGATTTCCTAGCTTGACTATAGCAAACAATGCTGCCATGAACATAATTGCGCTGATAGCTCTAATGTGGCCTTGTGTGTGGTCGTTTGGGTAAATGCCCAGAAGTGGGATTGCTGGGTCATAGGGGAGCTTTATGTCTTTTGAGGAACCTCCATACTGCTTTTCAGAATGGCTGAACCAGTTTACATTCCCACCAACACTGTAGTAGCATTCCATTTTGGCCATACCCCAAGCAGCATTTGTTATTATTGGATATCTCTTTCTTTCTTTCTTCCTTTCTTTTTTCTTTCTTTCCTTCTTTCTTTTTTGTATCTTTCCTTCTTTCTTTCCTTCTTTCTTCCTTTCTTCCTTCCTTCATTTCTTTCTTTCTTTCTTTCTTTCCCCCTTTCTCCCTTTCTCTCTTTCTCTCTTTCTTCCTTTCTTTCTTTCTTTCCCAGTCCCGGGGCTTGAACTCTGGGCCTGGACACTGCCCTTGAGCAGCCCTGTGCTCAAGACTAGTGCTCTACCACTTGAGCCACAGCATCACTTCTAGATTTTTCTGTGTATGCAATACCAAGGAATTAAACCCAGGGACTCATGCATGCTAGGCAAGCACTCTACCACTAGACCAAAGTCCCAGCCTCTTATTATTAGATTTCTTGATATTGGCCCTTCTAACTGTGGTGAGGCAGAATCTCAATGTTGTTTTGACTTGCATTTCTTTCATGACCACAGATGTTGAACATTTCTTCGTGTCTCTATTCAACTTTTAATTTCATTTTCAGAAAAGTCTGTCTTTAATTCTTTCACCCACATTTTAATGGGGTGATTATTTCTTTGAGGGCTTGTTTTAGTCATGATTCCTAATATTTGAAGGGTTTATTATTTAATGCAAATGAGAATGAAGCAAATAAATGTTTTCTTTGGCTATATTATTGTGATTTTTAAAATTCAGGAAATAATAAAATTGTTCATGTGGGATTTATAATAAAATCATAAAAATAAATAACCACTCACTTTTATTATTTCATATACATAGCTTCAAATATTTAATCAGGTTCCATATTAATTAAATGTTTCTTTCCTTCTTTCCTACCTTCCTTCCTTCCTTTCTACCAACCTTCCTTCCTTCCTTCCTTTCTTCTTCCCATTACTTCCCCTCCTCCTTCTTCAAAGCATTTTCTGGAACTCACAGTGGACGGATACACTTCAATATAATTTAAGAAGTTAAAATTTATAGTTAGTTCTTATTTTTGAGTAATTTTTACTATGACTCAATTTTTATTTTGCTATTTCTTTAAAAAAACGTTTTTTTCTATGTTATATTCCTTTGTGGCATGTATAATCCAATTAAAATACTTAATTGTAATTGTAGAGTACAGCAAAGATAATTTATGGTAATCATTTTCTTAATATTCCTCTTCCATTAATACACTTAAAACAAAGAGGTATTTTAGAAATAACAATGCTATCTTATTGTAAATAAGCACAATTCCTCAAATAAGAGAAATATCCAAATTATACAGAACTGTAAACTTTTATGATTTATAGCAAATCTGCAATAAGTTCTTCAAAAAATCAAAAATAATATTATCATGTGAACTATTAATCCCAGCATCTGTAAAGCCACAAGAGATAAAAATCACAACTTTGAATAACTGTCTATGCTGTCATATTTATTACACAATTATACATTATAGGCAAAGGTGTGCTACAGGCTAAGATTTTTGGATTGAACTTGATGAACTGACACAAATTTTTGTTTGTATATTATGCATTTTATTATAGTTAAGATATTTTCATTAAATATGGCCTATTTTTAGCTGTTTTTTTATTTTAACTGCTCAATGTCTATAACTTAATAACTCTATTAACTTAACAACTTGATAAAGTAAATATTGAGTAACATTCAGTGAGATAATATGCTATGCAAAATCATCCAGGCACAAATTCAAATACTACATGATCTCACTCATGAATGAAATCTAAGAAAGGCAAACAAGAACAGATCATAGAGTGGTAGCTAACAACAGTTAGGTCAGGCAGTAATGAAGATTGGGTCATAGGACACATACTTATTGTTACAGATAACTAAATTCTACAGCTCTACCACACACCAAGGTGACTGTAGTCAATACTATCTATTGCATTACTAGACTGAATGTGCCCAGAGAAGATCAAGCTTATCTAATCATCTAAAAGGAGTACATTTGATGAAGTAAAGAATGATTTTAATTATCCCTTCAAAATGCATATGTATACCAAATGATCTAATATTCCTTCAGATATACAATTTATTTTGATGATTCGACAAAATGGGAAAAGGGAGAGAGAGAGAGAGAGAGAGAGAGAGAGAGAGAGAGAGAGAGAGGGAGGGAGGGAGGGAGGGAGGGAGGGAGGGAGGGAGGGAGAGAGAGAGAGAGAGGCAGACAGAAAAAGAGACTGAGAAAAAGACAGAGAGATTGAACTGGCCAAGAATTTCAAAAGTCCTGTTGCTAAGAGTGTTAAATTTCAAGTATCCTCAACTCAATGGAAAAGGATATTCTGCCTGAGTATCTGAGGGAAGAGCTCAACAGAGTGATATTTCTCACATAGATTTAAATGTTAAGGAGCTCTAGGCAAAGGTCCTTCTCAAATTGCCTTTACCTCACATTGGGATAAGTGCTTATATTACTTAATATTGATTAAATGTTTAAATGGCTGAAGAAAAGAAAGAGATTGATTTTTTCTGGGGTGTTAAACCTCCAAATTATTTACTACAAGGAAAACAATAATTTTTAGAAAACTGTCAATCAGGTTTTCTCTGTGGGTGCACGTGCGCGCACGCACACACACACACACACACACACCCTTTGGAGATATTTATTTACCTCTTATTTCTGTCTCTCAGGAATCTAAGGAGACTCGTCACACTTGAGGATAAATAACATTCTCTCATAATGTGTTTGGCACTGCTGCTAAAGCAATGTTGGTAGTAAAAGAGTGGATGAATATTGCACAACATTTTAGAGGGGAGACATCCATCCAGAGTCATTTGTTACAATAATATATAATTTTCCAAATAACTTTCTAGTTTAAGGGGTCAATTTTTTTCAATTAAAATAAATTCTGGATTTCAAGAAAATATGCAGGATGTCTTAGACATGGACACTGAGAACTTGGAAATTGTGTTTAAGTAATAAACTGTGTTTCAGTGAAATCTTCCACAAAATCGATGTTTTCCAAAACAAAGCAAATATTATTTTAACTAGTTATGTATTATAAATGGCTCTCTCAATTCATTTTTAAACAAGATACACTGTTGTTGGACTCACATTTAAATCCTTATTTTTATTATTATCACATTAAAATAGCTCCATTATGTGTATGCACAATGTATATGTATCTCTGTATATGTAAATATATATATACTAAAATATTATTCAACCATCAAAAACAATATCATACACTAATAGATATACATGTATCTATTTATAAATATAGACATATAGATGGCTGATGAGAATTGAACTCAGGACATTACGTGCAAAGCAAGTGTTGGTTACCATTTTTATCAGTGTGAATCACAACTGGAACTCTGTATCTGCATAGTCATCTTTCCTTCCTTCTCTTTTCCTTCTACAGATACGGTGTCCAAGTATAGTTTCTAATAATATCTCTTCAAATTAGTCTTTTTTATTTTAGTTTTCTCAAAGAAATTAATTTGCAATGCATTCTGAAGTTTCATGATTCTCGGTTGCCTTTATGCGTGCCCTTACATTTTATCACAAGTTAAACATATGTTATTATGAAGAATCACACATATTTTCCCCAATCTATTTATTAAATTATTCTTGTTATTACATAAATTAATTGAAAGTATTAAAGAAATGAAGTACAGAGAGTAAATTTTGCTTTATATCTTGAGTGTTACATTTTTATCAAAAGATTTTTAATGTAATCATATGTAAGTGAAATACTATAAAAGGTAGTTTAAATTTCAAAATCTGTACCTGTAATGAACAAAGTGATTTCTTGAAATAAGTTCTTACTTCAAAAGAAAGAAGAGCAAAATTAGAGAAAATGCACTTAAGTCTTATTTTAAATAATCTCTGCAATCAAAAACATTGTCCACAGAGATTCCTGAGAAGATTTTAATTCAATCCAAAAACTACTAATTGCATAATGTGAATAATTTTATAACTAAAAATTTAAATTGCAAGCACGAATCAATTTTTTTTTTGCCAGTCCTGGGCTTGAGCTCAGGGCCTGAGCACTGTCTTTGAACTTTCTCAAGGCTAGAGCTCTACCACTTGAGCCTCAGCACCACTTCCAGCTTTTTTCTATGTATGTGGTACCGAGGAATCGAACCCGGGTCTTCGTGCATGCTAGGCAAGCACTCTACCACTAGGCCAAACTCCCGGCCCCCCGAATCAATTTTATACTTCCTTTAGTTACCTAATAAATATTGGCCTCACGTGGTTTAGATAACAAACAAACTACATTAAAAAGTGAATTCTACTGCCTTTTGGTTTAAATACTTTTCTTAAAGTAAAGTTGATCATATCAATAACGATTTTCTGAAAGGTTTATAAATTTATTCAAAGCATAATGAAAGAAAGGAATACACAGAAATTGTGTTCTATCTCAGTGCCTCCCACACGATATTCTGTAGACAAAGAACCTGAAGAATTTGTTAAGAAGTGCATTTGAATTTAGAAAGTCTATGGAGGGGCAGGAACCTTTGTGTCTTAACAAGTTATCAGGTAAGGCAAACAGTTTTATTCCAACCAGCAAGCTCTAGACAGCTAGCTGTTATCTTCTCTTGGTTGTGCTAATTTTTCTGTATTTCTAATAAGATAATACCTACTGTTTATTGTTTATTATTCACTTAAAATACACTTTCACTCTATTCCATGTTCCTCTCCTTTTTTCCATATAAAACTCCACTAATTATACTATTAATTTTATGGATTGCCTGGCTACTTTTAGGGTAAGTTTTTCTTTATTCCTACATTTTCTGATACTGTATTGCAGAGCTGAACATCTAATGCTTCTGAAAAGTGAGATGGACGCCATTTGGTGAAATAAACAGAAGTGTCAAACAGCAAGATCTGGCTCTAGTAGAAAAATATATGCTTCAGTGTAGTGCAGCTAATCACAGATAAAATGCTGTTCTTTGAGAAGATGGGATGATATGAATGTGTCTAACAGGAAAGGATTACAGAATTAATACTGTATTTTGCTTGCAAAGAAATCTAGTCCTATTTGTGGCATTTTATTTCACATGCTTCAAAACTGACAGTAATGGGAGTAATAGAAAAGGTAGCCCTATTTGGGGGATATTGAACATTTTTTCTATTTAGGAAATATTTATATTTGTTCATGTCACAGTGTGTGATGAAATGTTTGCACATGCTTATTCAACAAACTTCTTATATCCAAAGAGTTTTCATATTTTCTTTCAGAAAGAATTTTTTTCAAATTGTGTATAACTTTAAACAAAATATTTTCTCTATTAATGGATTTAATAATATAATTTAAATTTTTCTCTTAACTTTGTCCCATGTTTTCTGTTCTGTTTTTATGCTACTAGTATTTTCAATTCAAGATTCTAGAGAGGAATCTACTATGTAAGACACATCACCAGCATTTCATTTGCTTTAGCTATTTTTTTATGTATATTTTTGTGTTTATGCTTGTGGCCATCTTTGGGTTGCAATCTTCTTACTTCTGTATAACTGGGACCACAGGTTCAGCTGTTTTCTTGAGATAGGATCTTGCTAACATTTTGTCTTAGCTAGTCACCAATTCTAATCCTTGTGATTTGATCTCTAGCTTATATTATTTGGTAATAACAAATTAATTTTACCTTAATTCATTATAATGAAAAATAATCTATAACTGAACCAACATTTATTATGTCTGAGGCTATGTAGCTTCATTATAGTCTTGATGCAGAAAGTAGGTTTGGGAAATTAATTTTGCTATATAAAACAGGAAGTTAAAATATAAGACTGACATGCAGAAATGCGCAAGAGATCTTGAAAAAAATAAAAAACCCTTAAAACCAAAAACAGATTTTTTTTAGCTGGTAATTTATCCTTTAACTCTATTAGACATATATACTTCACAATACTAAATTTTCTTATCCTTTAACTGAAATTTTAGTATTCTTTCTTTTCTTTAAGAATAATGTAAAGCTATGATGTTGCGGCGAGCTCCTCGACCAGCGAGGAAGAACGACCACCACGCGAGGATTCTTCTCAATTCATACTTTAATCGGAGAGCCTTTGATTGAAAGGGGGCAGGAAGCGAAAAAGGGCTTGGGCAGGGAAATGCAGCTCCTTACATACAATCAAGGAACCCGGGGTTTCTTGCCATTGGTCGCTCCATTGCCAGGGCCGTTTTAAGGCTCGGGATTGGTCAGGCCTCTGACGTCATACGCGCAGACTCAGAGGAAAGAGCAAACGCTCTGCACACACATACCAGATAAGGAGAACTAAGAGGTTGTTTAGTGGCGGCCGCTCCGGCTCCCCACATCTCCCCCTTTCTTGTTTTGTTGCAGCAAGTCAACATACCTGTTGTGAAGAGAGTAGAGGTGCTGTCCTCCAAAGTAAAACTTGAGGTCCCATTCTAGAGGAGTGACCCAGGCGATCAACTCTGGATCCCTCCCTTTCAGGCCCTCTATCCCCTTTGTGGAGATGGGCTAGGGGCGCAGACCCATATGCTGACGCACATGCTCTCCCTAACCTGTTAGGGTCAGGAGTGGTACTTTGTCCAACATTTCACAACTCTTGGCTGCCTGTACTCCTATTCCTCGTGCAATAGACTAAGGTCTCGAGGGTGCAAAGGCAGTACAGGGCACTTTTAGTTGGTTTTTAAAGCTGCAAGCCAAATTTTGGGGAGAGTGTCCTTGCTCCAAGGCAGTGAGTGCATGAGCAATTAGTACTCTATCCCTTCTATTGCGAGATCTCATGCGACAGAGCAACCAGAGGCAAAAAATACAGGGCTCACAACAGGCTGCAACAAACACTCCCAGCCCAGCCCACTCCTTAACAAACAGCAGGGAATTTTTTACCCAATCCAAAACTTGTCCTGCTGTTATTGTGATCCTGATCCTATTAACTAACATAATTTCTGATCTTAATTGAGTGGTTAGATTTTCAAACTGATCAGTCCATTGTCCTAGAAGCATTAGTCACAGGCATTGGTAATGGAAAGGCCTTCATCCGCGCCCACAAAATCCTCTCCTGGGCCATCACTGGATCTGCTAGTATTGCCACCAACATGAGAATGATCTTCATCGTCAGTGCCTTTCTCGGGTTCTCCTTCCACCTTTCGCGTCAATCGCAATGGGACCCAAAGCGGTGTTTCCTGCTCCTGTGGAAAAACACAAACAGCTCCCCTGGATCTCCTTACTACGGGATCCGGTCCGCACCAATTATTTGTAATAACATCCTTCCATTTAACCATCTCAGTTATAATTTTTGGGTTTTGGGCAGCATGTCTATCTGCTGCTGACTTATCATCACTATTTAAAATTAAAAAATTTAAAGTAAAAAGTGCAAGGGAAAGTCTTTCCCTGGGAGATGCGCCTTCCGCAATTCCCCCTTTCTGTTTTTGAAGTATTTCTTTTAATTTTTTGTTGGTTCTTTCCACAATTCCTTGTCCTTGCGGATTGTATGGTAACCCTGTTGTATGGGCTACTTGCATTTGCGCACAAAAGGCGCGGAAACCATGAGAAGTATAGGCAGGGCCATTATCAGTTTTTAAGTGAAGGGGTTTTCCCCAGGCCGCCCAGGCTTCTAAACAATGTACTTTTACATGGGAAACCTTTTCTCCTGCCAAGGGCGTGGCATGTACTATGCCAGAATAGGTATCCACTGAGACGTGTAAATATTTTAATTTTCCAAACTCCGCTAAATGAGTAACATCCATTTGCCATAGGGCATTTGGTTTTAAGCCTCTAGGGTTTATCCCCACATTAGGAGAGGGGAGAAAAATCACACAAGACTGACAGGCTTTAACAATATTTCGTGCCTCATGTCTGGTTATATTAAATTTTATTCTAAGAGTATTAGCAGGTACATGATATAACTGATGAAAAGTTTTTGCTGATTCTACAGAATCAATAGCTGTCAAAACCATGGCCCTAGTTGCCTGATCTACCTGGGCATTAGCCTTAGCCATGGGACCTGGCAACAAGGTATGAGCTCTCATGTGCCCTATATAAAAGGGATTCTTTCTTGCCAAAATAAGGGATTGAATCTGTAATAATATGTTAGAAACCATGCTGGCCTGCCTAATTGAGGCAGCGACTTCAAGAGAATTAACAGCATTAACAACATATTGTGAATCAGAAAAAAGATTAAAGGGCTCTTCAAATCTTTTAAACACCTCTAGAACCACCAGGCACTCTGTGACCTGGGGAACATCCGGTCGAAAATATAACACGACTGGATTTTGACCTTCCACCACAAAGGCACCCTGGCCAGTTTTTGACCCATCAGTATAAATAGTCAAGGCTGTAGCCAGAGGCTTCTTAGAGGTAATAATAGGAAAATAAACCAAATTTCTCTCTACAAAGGCAAGCAAGGGATGCTTGGGATAATGGTTATCAATAATATTGGGAAAGGCACATAATAAAATCGCCCATATATCCACAGTGGCAGCCAAAGTTTCCACCTGATTCCTGGTATAGGGAATAATTAATTTATCAGGTATTTTAGCAAAATGCATCAAACAATACTTTAGGCCCAATAGGGCTTGAGTTGCAACAAGCTCAGGAAAATATTGAACAGTTCTTGCTCCAAGAGAATTACCATGAAGCCACCACAGAGGGCCGTCCTGCCATAAGACCCCTGTAGGATAATTCTTTGTCCTTAAAATACACAACATAAGTAATTGACCTGGATTATAACGACACACTTGAGCCTTAATTATTGCCTCTTCAATCTTTTTTAGGGCCGCAAAAGCCTGTGGGGTAAGTTTTCTTGTAGATGTGACATCCGGGTTACCTTCCAAAATGGAAAATAAAGGCAGTAATTCTGCTCGAGGAATGTTTAAATATCCCCGGATCCAGTTGATGTCTCCCAACAGTTGCTGAAAATCATTGAGTGTCTTTAGGTGGGCAGTTCGAATAGAAATTTTTTGAGGTCGAATAAAGGCAGGAGTAACAATGGCACCTAAGAATTTCACCACCTTGGATTGTTGTACTTTATCAGGGGCAATAATAAGCCCTCTCTGTTCAAGTAGGGAAACCACCTGTTGATAGGCTCTATGAAGTACCTCAAGAGAGGAAGCAGCTAGCAGGATATCATCCATATAATGAATGATTTTTACCAGGGGAAACTCCTGTCTAACTGACAGCAGGGCCGAATCCACAAACAGTTGACAAATAGTCGGACTATTAGCCATGCCTTGAGGCAAGACCTTCCACTGATACCGGACATCTGGCTGTTCATGATTAACAGAGGGCAACGTAAAGGCAAAACGTTCTCTATCCTCAGGGCAAAGGGGTATTGAGAAGAAGCAATCTTTAATGTCTAAGGTCAACACAGGCCAATCTCGGGGCAGCGCCGAAAGTAGAGGAAGTCCTCTCTGGACTGGTCCCATGACCTGCATTTGCGCGTTTACTGCCCTTAAGTCATGTAACAATCTCCACTTGCCAGAAGCCTTTTTAATAACAAAAATGGGTGTGTTCCAGGGAGATACAGAGGGCTCAACGTGTCCCAATTTTAACTGTTCCTCAACTAAATTTCTTGCAGCTTCCAATTTTTCTTGTGAAAGGGGCCACTGGGGGACCCACACTGATTTCTGAGTCAACCAGGGTATGGGTACCGCATTATTGATGGAAGCTTTTGTTTCAGTGGCCCCTAGGAAAAACCCAATCCTTTCCTATTAAATTTTGGAGCAGGCTCAACGGGTTCTGGGCGTCCCTGAAGACATCTGCCAAGCCCTTGAGTTGGAACATATCCCTGCTGTTTCATGATGTTTTGACTAACTTCTGAATAATCATTAGTCAGTTTAAGTTTTAATTGTTGTTGCACATCCCGTCCCCAGAGATTAACAGGGACGTCGATTACAAACGGTTGGATTGTTCCCTGTTGGCCTTCTTCAGTTCTCCACACTAACTCTTTAGCACTGACACAGGGAGCATTAGCATATCCAAGTCCTTGTAAAGTTTGAGAAGATTTTTGTAATGGCCACTGCTTGGGCCAGGCCTTTGATTGAATAATGCTCCGATCGGCTCCGGTATCTACCAGGCCAAGAAAGGACTTTCCCTCTATTAGTAGGGATAGCATGGGTCTCTGGTCTAATTCCATCGACAGGCACACAAGATCAATCCCTGTGGAGCCTAAGCCTGCAGCTCCCCTTTCCTTCTGTAGTGAAGGAAGGTTTTCATGTTTTGAAGGTAGAATTAAAAGCTGGGCAATCCTATCTCCCGGGGCTATAGAGATCACTCCGTAAGGGGAGTGGCACAAAACCTTGATTACTCCTGAATAGTCAGAATCTATAACGCCCGGGAAAATTATTAGTCCTTTTAAGGTGGAGGAGGAGCGCCCTAACACCAATCCCACCGTGCCTGTTTCTAATGGTCCAATTACATTAGTATCCAATATTTGTACTCCCATGGCTGGAGTTAAGACCAATCCGGAGGAGGCACAGAGGTCCAGCCCTGCGGAGCCTGGGGTTGCCCTTCTGGCCGGACTGGCTGCTGTAAGCTGGGAACAGGTGCCAGAGTCTGAAGTGCCCCATAAATTTGCGGGCCCTGGGGACGGGGGCCCCTTATCCCGTTTTTTGGCTCCTGGTCTGCACTAAGAGAAGGAATGGGCTGTCCATTAATATCTTTTACTGACTTGCATTCATTGGCCCAATGTTTTCCCTTCTTGCACCTAGGACATGTTCCTGGCACCTTTTGAACTCCCTGAGGACCCTGGGGAGTTCTGGGACACTGGCGTTTAAAGTGTCCAAGTTGGCCACATTTGAAGCATCCTTTACCTTTAGAGTCCTTGGCCGCTTGGGTGGCTGACAATACAGCTGCAGCCAGGCCTGCATTAGTTAATGGCCCCCCTATTTCCCTGCAGGCTTTTATCCATGCTTCCAGGCCCTTTTCCTTGACCGGCATAATAGCTGTCTGACATTCCTTTGTACATTGCTCAAAAATAATTTGTTGGACAACTGGCATAAAGGCTTCAAGATTTTCAAAAACGCGCTCCGCTGTTTCGAGCACACGGGCCACAAAATCGGAGAATGGCTCCGTGACAGCTTGAGTAACTTTGGTGAGGCTGCCAGTGACCTGGCCTTTGTTTGGGATTGCCCTCCAGGACTTGTAAAAAACCTCATTTATTTGTTTATAAACATCCCAGGGGAAATTTGTCTGATCGGCAGCCCATTGTCCTTGCCCTAGGAGCATGTCCACAGTCCACTCGGGCCGCCCTTCTTGTACATTTACTCTATATTGAGCCTGAGCTCTGTCCATAACTATAGACCTGAAGTCAAGGAACTGTCCATAATTGAGGCATGTCCGCGCGACCTCATACCAATCATTAGGTGTCATAGCATTAGCAGTTAGTCTTCTAAGCAAGGCAGTGGTATAACTGGCCGTAACTCCATAATTACGTACTGCCTCCATCAAATCCTTTAACTGTTTATAGGAGACTGGTTCAAAGGTCCTCTCCTGGGTAACTGGGCTCTCAAAAACTGGGAACGCAGCCGCCAGGCGGGACCACGTGCTTTCTTTTATGAAATGACTTTTTCCCGCCGCCACAGGATAAGGCGGGGGCGCAGAGGGCATGGCTCTCTCTTGCTCATTTCCTTTAGACACTCCGGCCAGAAGAGGTCGCTGAACTCCATACCTTCCCTCCTCATACCTAGCAGCCGCCTCCTCCAAGCCTTTTCCCTCTTTCGGGTCCTGTTCCTCATCTGAATTGTTAGTCACTTCCTCATCTGAGCTGTTTAATTCCTCATTAGAATCGTTTAGCTCCTCATCTCTAGACTCCCTTATCTGTAAATGTTGAAACCTGCCCGGATCCGGGTAAGACTGCCCTGGGGGCGTCTCCATTGTTCTTATTGTGATCAGGATCACAATAACAGCAGGACAAGTTTTGGATTGGGTAAAAAATTCCCTGCTGTTTGTTAAGGAGTGGGCTGGGCTGGGAGTGTTTGTTGCAGCCTGTTGTGAGCCCTGTATTTTTTGCCTCTGGTTGCTCTGTTGCATGAGATCTCGCAATAGAAGGGATAGAGTACTAATTGCTCATGCACTCACTGCCTTGGAGCAAGGACACTCTCCCCAAAATTTGGCTTGCAGCTTTAAAAACCAACTAAAAGTGCCCTGTACTGCCTTTGCACCCTCGAGACCTTAGTCTATTGCACGAGGAATAGGAGTACAGGCAGCCAAGAGTTGTGAAATGTTGGACAAAGTACCACTCCTGACCCTAACAGGTTAGGGAGAGCATGTGCGTCAGCATATGGGTCTGCGCCCCTAGCCCATCTCCACAAAGGGGATAGAGGGCCTGAAAGGGAGGGATCCAGAGTTGATCGCCTGGGTCACTCCTCTAGAATGGGACCTCAAGTTTTACTTTGGAGGACAGCACCTCTACTCTCTTCACAACAGGTATGTTGACTTGCTGCAACAAAACAAGAAAGGGGGAGATGTGGGGAGCCGGAGCGGCCGCCACTAAACAACCTCTTAGTTCTCCTTATCTCCCTCCTGCCCGGTATCTTGAAAGGGTGCGTCCACCCTCTGTTCTTTGACATAAAATCTCCCTTTTTTATTTTCTTTCCCTTTTCTTTTTGGCCTACCTTTTTCCTCCCCATTTGATTCTGCCTCGGAGAGACTATCCTGGTGCTTCCTCAATGTCCTACTGGCTCTCTTAATCTGTGAGCTGCCGCAACGCAGACAAATGCAACAAAAACACACCAGCAGCAAGCAAGGAAGGACAACAGCAAGCACCCAGAATTGTACCCAAAGAAACAGCATATCCGGGGATCTCAGCTGATCAGGCTGATACTTACCGACGTCTCCTCTCCGTATGTTGAGTTCTGAATCCTCCTCGGCCTTTTCGCTTGTCGTCCTGTCTTCCCAAGGTCCCGGGTTTCGGCACCAGTTGCGGCGAGCTCCTCGACCAGCGAGGAAGAACGACCACCACGCGAGGATTCTTCTCAATTCATACTTTAATCGGAGAGCCTTTGATTGAAAGGGGGCAGGAAGCGAAAAAGGGCTTGGGCAGGGAAATGCAGCTCCTTACATACAATCAAGGAACCCGGGGTTTCTTGCCATTGGTCGCTCCATTGCCAGGGCCGTTTTAAGGCTCGGGATTGGTCAGGCCTCTGACGTCATACGCGCAGACTCAGAGGAAAGAGCAAACGCTCTGCACACACATACCAGATAAGGAGAACTAAGAGGTTGTTTAGTGGCGGCCGCTCCGGCTCCCCACATGATACCATATTCTATACTGTCACTTATTAATACTATATCGAAACATTCACCATGATGATTAATGCCGTAGTTTTCATGCAAAATGACTCCCAAAGGTGTATGAACTAAAAATCTTGATTACCAGCTTGTGACTCTAAGACTGTAGATCCTTTTGAATCATTTGGTGTATGTCTTTGAATTGATTATGGGGACTCATCTTTTTCTTATCTGTCTCTTTTGCTTAGTGTCTTCTATGAGGTAAACAACTTCCTCTCCTCTGTGATACTTCCATAATGTACCACGGCACATGCCCAAATGAAACTGTGCCAACTGAGTCAACCCTGGACTGCAACCTCTTAAAACTGTGAGCCAAAAGAAACCTGTTTCCTTGTAGGTTGATTAATTTGAGATATTGTGAGCAAAAAGTAATTGACACAATTCAGAATATAGGAGAATCATCTTGTATGGTTAAGTCATTCTGATGGCTTGCAAAGACAGGAGTCTGTGCACTGAACTATAACATGTCCTTCTCAAGCACCCACTATGGCTTAGCTTCAAATGCATGCTTATGGTTTGAGACAGTGAAGTTGAACTATGCCTTGACAGTGTTATAAAGTTGAACTTCCCCTTGACACTGTTATAACTAATTGCAACAAATTTGACAGAAAAGGGGAGAAAAAGAAAAATGAAAAACAAATCAGAACTTCCTATCTTGAGAAACTGTGCACACACACCATTCTGTATAACACTAGTCTCCAACTCCACGCCATCTGCAGGACTTTCTTGCAAGTTTCTAACTCACTATCACAAACAACTTCATTCCTGACATGTACTATGCTGACATCTACATACATGGACACCCTTATCACCATTACAGGAGTGATACTGTGTTCAACGCTATTGCTTTTCCCACAGTGAACTGAATATATTAACTATTGTTGTAATTGCTAAGGTAACTTCTCATTAGGAAGCTGGCTTTTCAGACTCCGGATTCTTTCAAAGTTTTTAAGTAACTTATTTTCTTTATAAATTTGACTATGAGTTTTTCTTTCTAAAGAGTGGAATCTCACTGCTTTAACTTCTGGGCTTGTCCAAAAACTGTTACTCAGAGCAACTCATACCCAACTTGGCCTTTTCCAGCTTAAGGGATAAATCTCTAATTTCCATTACTGCTTTTAGATTCTTGTTTTGGTGATGTCAGGTTCTTTTCTAGGTGGAATTTTCAATCAATGATTTCTGTTAGTGGAAGAATTTGAGAGCACAGCTCTTGTTTCAGGTTATGATTAAGAAGTCTTTGACTGTTAATGGGTAAAAAGATTTATTTGCTTCTTTACCTTCATCTATTTATTGATCTCTTTGTCTTATGTGGTCTGTCACCCATCTTATGGAGCCAACATGTCTTTGTACCAGGTTTCAGTACATCATAGGATATAGATTTTATCAAGACAATTGACTTGTAGGAATTGTCAGGTTGCAAAGTTGTCAGTGTCACTTTGTTCTGATTTTGGCAGCATCCTCTTTGAAGGTTGGGTGTTGGATTGTTTGTGCCTCATCAAGAGCTCAAATCCTATACCGAAAATAATCAACAAAGTTAAAAGCAAAACTTCATGTCCACTGCAGTAGAAAGCATACGTTTGTTGGGCAGAAAGCTTTGCTTTTAAGTTTGTTATTTTCTTATGTTTGATAATTGGTCAAGGAACAGAGTAAGTGCTCATAGACACTTTTCGTGCTTTTCTCTTTTTTAATTGTTATTTTAATTTTTGGAAATCCTGGAGTTTGAAATAAGGGCTTCCTGTTGCCAGCAATGTGGTCTACAACTTATACTACTTTTTAACCCTTTTGGTTCTGATTGCTTTTGTGATCCTTTCTTACATTTTATCTTTGCCTGCTTGGCAATAGATCCTTCTACTTAAGCTTCTTGTCATTGCTAGAATGACAGATGAACACCTCCGTGTCCAGCTTTTTCTGTTGGTGTGATGCCTCACAAATTTTCTTTTCATTGCTATGAAACTACAAAGTTGATCTTACCATTTCATGTGGCTAGGGTGACAGATATACCATCATGCTGAGTTTTTGTTTCAGATTGGGGTCTTGAAAACTCTTTTTTATTCAGACTTACTTCAAAAAACAATGATCTTTATATACAATCACTGGCATTTATATTTTAGAACATAATCAAAATTAGGCTGAGGGTTTGTAGATACATAATAATTTATGTAATAAAACATTATATAGAGGTTCCCTTCTTGAATACTTATTTGTTAAACACATCATTTGAAATACGATGTAAAAATCAATGTTAATAAATTCTTTAATTAAAAAAAACAATGATCTTCTTGATCTCATCCTCCTCAGGCCTCCTTAAGGCCTGAGCCATCACATTTGTCTGCCTTAGTGCTTTATCACAAAGGTGAAGCAATTGGGTAAAGTTTTAACTGCAAGTAAATTACATGTATTTTTCATAATGGTTAAATTTATAAAACTGAGTGTGACTGATTTCTGTAAGTTTTTGCATTTGTAGATAAAATATATTATTTAAATAATTGTGGCTATTCTTTTTATCTTAACATTCTTTGTATTTCATTTAAAAAATTCATTTTTCCCAGTTTTCTTTTTTATTGTGGGGATAATGTATAGAGGGGTTACGGCTTCATTTGTCAGGTAGTAGGTGCATTACTTCTCACACGTTGATACCCCTTCTCTGTTGTCCCGAATTCTCTCCCCCCACCCCTCCCAATCATCTTGTTTTCCCCCTTCTCTTTCTTATTCCAAATAAACATATATACAATATATCAGGTAACAAAGTCAGATTTTAAGACTTTTGGAAATTAATCTTATACTTTGCTTATTAATTATAGTAATATATGCATGGTTTGTAGATAAGAGCTCTCTAAAATATTTTGTGTATGTGCGTCTTGGGGCTTGAACTTGGCCTGAGCTCTTCAGCTCAAAGCTACTGCCCTATCCTTGAGCTAAGCCCCACTCCAGTTTTCTAGAGGTTAACTGGAGGTAAGAGTCTCCAGCCCTTTGTGCCCTGGCTGGCTTTGAACTTTGATCCTCAGATCTCAGCCTGTTGAGTAGCTAGGGTTATAGGCATGAGCCACCTTGCCCAGAAGAGCTGTTTAATTTTTAAGAGTTCAAAATAACTGAAGTTTTTTTTTTTTTTTGCCAGTCCTGGGTCTTGAATGTAGGGCCTGGGCACTGTCTTGGACACTTTTTGCTCAAGGTTAGCACTTAGCTATTTCAGCCGTAGCACCACTTCTGGCTTTTTCTGTGTACATGGTACTGAAGAACTGAAGCCAGGGCTTTGTAACTGTAGTTATTTTTTTATATAAAAATAATAGGAATGTATTGTAGTTGAAGTGTTATGAAATGTGAACGATAACTTCTGAATTCACAGAAATTAGAGCCTAAATAAGATAGTTTTTCCCCCATTTGTTCTTCTGTTCAAAAAGCAGGGAAATCTATATGATATATAAATAAGAGAAAGAGCAAAGCACAATTTTGTTTGCTAACAGCAACATCTAAATGTGACAATAAATATTAAATGTGTCAAGAGATTGATACGAAGTGTAATTAGATAAGAAATGTCATGGCAAGGGATATAGCGAGCAAGATGAATAGAAAGCCCATAGAATAGCACTAGATAACAGCCTTACATCTAAAATATACTTAGTTATCAAAAGATTAACCCTCCCTAAGAAATAAACGCTCAAAGAAACAACCACCCAATTAATAAATGGTCTAAAGACTTACAGACTTCTTTGAAGAAATAATAAGACTGCTCATTGGGTGCTGTGTCTCACGCCTGTAATCCTAGCTACGCAGGAGGCTGAGATCTGAGGATCAAGATTCACAGCCAGCTCGGGCACTAAAGAACTAAAGAATATGGGGTTTTTTTTTGGTTTCCTTTTCTGTTTTTTTTTTTGCTTTTCGTTTTTGGTAGTGGGGATCAAGCCCAGGACGTTGCACTTGCAAAGCAAGCACTTTGCCACTGAGCTACATCCCAGCAGAGAGTTTGGCCTAATGGTAGAGTGCTTGCCTTAGCATACACGAAGACCCGGGTTCGATTCCTCAGCACCACATACATAGAAAACGCCAGATGGTTCTGTGACTCAAGTGGTAGAGCTCTGGCCTTGAGAAAGCCCAAGGACAACGCTTAGGCCCTGATTTCAATGCCCAGGATTGGAAAAAAAAAAGAATATGGAGCAGTGTCTCAAGGGGTAGGGCGGTAGCCTGGAGCTGAAGAGCTCAGGGACAGTGCCCAGGCCCAGAATTCAAGCCCCATGAACCCCCCCCCACACACACACAAAAGAATGGCCAAGAGGAGATAATCAATATCTCTGGACATTAAATAAATGTAAATCCAAGCATCATAGAGATTCCACCTCACCCCAGTTAGAATAGACATATCAAGACAAGTAAACATAGCAGATGGGGGCAGGACTACGGCCACAAGGTAATGGCGCTATACTGGTGGTGGGAATGGAAACTTGTTCAGTCACTCTGCAAAACATCAGGGGAATTCCCTGAAAGTCTCAGCATGGAGCTTCCCTGTGACCTAGAAATTCTAGTCCTAAGCATTTATAGAACGGACGACAACTAGGTCACACAAAAGAAACTAGCACGGATATGTTCATTGATGAGTTGTTTCCCACAACCAAGATATGGAATCAATCCAGATACCCTAATGGGTGAATGGTTAAAGAAAAATATGGTAGCTATACACAATGGAATTCTATGCTTCCATCAGAAAGAATGATATTTTACCATTCATTAGGAAATGGAATGACGTGGAAAAAATTCTATTAAAGAAAATAATCTAGACCCAAAGAAACATAGGTTGCATAGTTTTTCTCATTTGTTGTAAGTAGAAAGGGCCTATAAATCTACAAGTAAGCACACTGGATGTTAAAAGACAAAAAAAATACCCTTGGGCAGAATAAATTATACTGGACTCTAGGCATTCACACAGTAAGACCAAAGGGGGATAATACCAGGAGGGGATCACAAAGATTCAAGAGCTGTGCATATATGCAAATAAAATTATGTCTACGGAAATGAGCTCCAAGGAAAGGAAGCCAAAAGTTGTATGTTACTCTGCTCCTCTTTTTCCTCCTTTTTCATTGTACCCATTGCCTTGTGTGTAAATTTACGTTTTTGAGGAGAGTAAGAGGAACACAGAAATGGTGTGAGAAAGGTTGAACAAAAGCAGCAGTGATGCTCACTTGACACTGTATTGAAAATGAGCTATACTTCTTGTGGGAGAGGGGGCTCAAGAGGGAAACACAGAGAAAATGAGGGAAGAGGTGACACTGTTAAAAAAGAAATGCATTTATTTTCTGACTTATGCAACTATAACCCCTCTTCACATTGTCTTTATGATAACAAGAAAAAAATTAAAAGAAAGTAATGGAACAACATCCATGAAATACAAAACCCTTATCCTTATTTTTGCCTGCTTTGTTCACACCCTCTGTACCTGTATTGGAACCCCTCTCTAAAGCTCACTTATTTTATGCAAAAAGAAGACATCTAAGATTTCCCTAACTCTTCATAATAGATTGCTACTATGTGTTCAGTGTTTTAGTGACCTATAGATTCCTTTGCTTGCATTTTTAAACCAATGGTTGTTATATTGCTTGATGAGATTGACTAAAAATTACCTACATAAATTTAAGGTAAGTTACAGAAACAAAACATTCAATTCCAGAAATTAGGAGGAAAAATATGAAATGTCTTAAAAGTGCTAATTCCTTAAGGAAAAAAAAATCTCAGAGAAATGATCAAATTATTGGTAAAGACTAGTTGTCTAGCAAAAATATAAGAAACAAAGATACTAATATTGATAAAATTTCAGTATACAAAAGAAAAAATTGACATCTTTATTAGTGTTTACAATTGTTTATAATATTTCTCATGAAAGAATATATGAACAAATTAATCTGGTTATCTAATGTTTATATCTTCTTGATTTTATCACAGCAGAAAATGTTATTATAATTTATGCAGTGTTTCAATTATTTTTCATGACAATCCTAATTTGAATTTTCTGTACTGGTTATCATTCTGTTAAATTGTAACCATTTTCACAAGATATTAAAATAATACAGCCATAAAAAGATTTGTTCAAGCAAATTTAATTAGATAAGCTAGTGTTATGCTTCCATGGCTCTTGCATTTATTTCTAGAAGTTTAGGCAGGTGAGATCTGAGGACTGTATTTCAAAGCCAGACAGGGCAGGAAAATTTGTGAGACTCTTACTTTAATCAGCCAAAAAATAAAAAATAAGAAACAGAAAAGAGTCTGTGGTTCTAGTTGCTTAGCTGTGGTTAACGTTGAGCCAAAAAGCTCAGGGCACCATCCATGTTCCGAATTCAATCCCCCAAACTGGTGTGCAAAAACGTGCGCGCGCGCACACACACACACACACACACAAATTAATAAACTATTTTGTATTTTTTATTTCATAGTAGAAACTTCCTAAAATAATTATTTCACATATGTAGATAAAACAAAGTATCACTTTATAAACAAAATCCTTTCAGTGATGAATATGCTTCTTTATGTAAAGATTTGGTCAAATATATTTCCCAAGATTAGTAACTGATGACATAAACATTTGGAATGATAGTTCATTTATTGTTTCACAAACTGCACAGTTTCCACATAAATTCCAAGTCAATTGAAAGTCTTTAAGTTCTTTTAAAAAATTTGTCAGGGTGAGGTATAGAGGGGTTATAGTTTCATTTTCTAAGTAGTGATTACATTACTTGTTGAACATTCTTACCTTTTTTCATGTTTTCCTCCTACTTTCCCTCCCTCCACTTCCTTCCAATTGTAAAGTTCATTTTCAACATATTGTCTTGTGAATATCACTATTACATTGGTTAACTCTTTGTCCTTTGTCTCATCTTGTTTTTCTCCTTCCTTCCCTAATTCAACTAGACAAATAAATATATACATACAATATACTCAGTACCAATGTCAGATACAGTAACATCAGGGGATAAACCATAAGGGAAACAAAAGCAAAAGAAAAAAGAAATAACTTCACCTAGTACATTAAAAACAGTAACCACATAGATTAACCTCTTGTTTCCATAGCAACTTGCCTGTGAGTAGGAATCTGTGTGGGGGATGGAATAATTGATTTTAGTACCAAGAATGGAAAGAAGGCGGACACATGGGCAAGATACTTGCTGTTCTCTCTGCCTCTCCTAGAAACCAGTGATATCAATATAGTGAACACAATGGTAAGCCAAGATATGTGGTGATATATCCCCCAGAGCTCTGAACTTATGTCCCATGTGAAAGTGAATCCAAACATCCTTAGCAAATGTAGCCTCATTCTGGTGATCTAAACTGGTCTATACCTATGAAACAAACACCGCACTGTCTTTCAGGAATAGTTGTAGAGAATTGTTTTGAAGGGATCTGAAAACTGTTCCTAATGTAGAGAAAACATGCCCTGAAGGGGTTGGAAAAGTGCATTAATTCTTGTGCTGGATGAAGAACAGGTCTCTACTAAACCCAGGAAGTGGAGAGGAACACATCAGAATAGAAAGCGGTGGAGGGCTTTGTGCCTAGGGATGAAATCAGAGAGCAGGGGTCTACTAGGACAGAAAGTATGATAAGTTCAATAGTGGCAGAATTGTGAAAACATTTTTAGTTATTATGAAACAGAAAAAATTCATTGACATCATGCAGTGTATGTGGTTTTTAAAAATTATCCATTTAGTTATTACATCTGCCTTAATATATTTACATATATATGATATTAAAGCTATAAGACAACACGTGCATTCATACATAAAATTATGGATATAAATCAAGGAAAACAACTGATAAACAGAGACCACAAAAATTCTTTATAAAATATCTTCTTCACAAAATCAAATAAAATCACATGCTATGGAAAAAAGGCAAGAAAGTCTGCAGTCTCTCAGTCTTCACTTTTTCTAGATGAAGCCAAGATAACCTACTCTTGAGTTACTTTGCTTTTTTATGGAAATGTACTTATTTGTCTTCTTTACAATCAGCTATAACAGGACAAATTAAATTTATAACCATGGTTGTGTCAGAAGTGTCACATTCAAATACTCAATTAGATTTAATCAGGCTGTTATTAACAGAAAAATATTTTACAAATCCTTCAGGAAAATAGCCTTATCCCTATCTTGTAAACATGGCTGTGATTTTATGTGTATAATAGCATATATTTATCTATAAATTAAAATAAAAATCCCTTTTCAAAATTTAAACTCATATTTTCTTTGTTACCTTAGCTGTAATGCATGCACACTTATGGATATTTCAGTCTAGACAAAAAGGACAACAAATATACAAATACAACTCAGAACAGGTTCAAGTAAGTAAACAAAAAAGAAATAAAAACTGATCAGTCAGTGCTAGATTGTTTTTAAATGTATGTTTGGATTTTTAACTTCTACTGTAGTCAAAGAGCGCAAAAAATTAATTAAGGTACTTTTTATTGCACCATCTGGTGGAACTTTTATGAAATTGTAGCAGGAAGGACGTGGCAAAAGCAGAATAAATCAGGCATCTTAATTTCTCTTTCCAGGCTCTGCTATAGATAGCCTTTGTTTTCCTCCAAGTTTCCCCTAAGTTTCCCCCTCCCGCCCCCACCAGTGGTGGGGGTTGAACTCTGGCCTGGGAGCTGTCCCTGAGCTCTTTAGCGTAAAGCTAATGACCTACCCTTGAGTCACAGTGCCAATTCCAGTTCCTAGTGGTTAATGGGAGACAAGAGTCTCAGTGACTTCAGTGCCTGGGCTGGCTTTGAACCACAATTCTCAGATCTCAGCTAGGATTACAGGCATGAGCCACCGCTCCCAGCCTCCCCTAATTTTTTATGTAACAGTCTTTAAGCAATTTTATAGAAGAACATCAGTCACAATGACTGTTTACCATCCTTTTAAAAACAAAAATAGCAAAATTTACAAAATGTAGTCTATTCAATAGCAACCTAATAAAGAGCCTACTAAATAAGTAAAAATTTTATTTAATCAACATTGCATATTTTTAGAAGTATACATTTTAAAGTTAGCCTTTTGAATTCCAACTCCAATGTTGCCACGTACAGTAGAGAAGCCTAGATAAATTAAGCTTAGTTTTCTTAAATGTCATCATAGTTTTTATCCCATAGTGTTACTATGAGAGTTAAATGATTGGCTATATGCAGGCTCTTAAGAAAGTACAGCACGTATCTGGCATGCTCTTCACACACTGCAGAAGTGTCAGCAGAACTGTGGCCTGTTGACTTTGTTATCACAATCATCACTATCACTGCAGTCTAATGTAATCATCATTTTTAGAAGGGATCCATCTGTTTGATCTTTTAGAATACTAAATATTTGAAAAAAAGAAAAAAAGAATAGGAGGAAAAGAAGCAAGTCTTAGAGACCTGGAAGGGAGCTGTGACTCAAATTGTAGAGTGCTAGCCTTGAACAAAAACTGCTCAGGAATAGGACCTATACCCCCAGTTCAAGCCCCAGTGCTGAAACAGTAATGACAAAAATAATGACAAGTGTGCAGTCTACATTAATGTACTGCAATGACTGAATGAAATAATCCCTGGAAAGGATGAAGTAAAATATCTAGCTCAGGATCCATGTTCATTATGTCAAATTGTTATCAAATACTCATAAAATGGTTATGTGTTTTTAGATACCACAAAGGAAAACATAGCATTTTAAAAGAGTCATCTCATAATGTTGAATAGCCCAGTTTCAGAACTTAGAAGGAAACTTTGGTGCACACAGCAATAAAATATCTATCCGTGTCATTACATTCTTGGAATTTATTTTTTTTTCATTGGGTAATTAGTTTCTAGGAATATTGCTGAGTTGGCAGACTCCTGTCCTTTACAGTCTTCTGAGAATAATTAAATACAGTTCAGAGGCAAGTTCTCTCACCACAGATTGATATTAAACATTAGTTAGCATAAAATATTATTAATTTAGTGCATGTGAAATGACACTTATGCTCCTCAGATTTGCACACTACTAAATCTAGCATCGCCTCAAGGTCTCTCCTTCAGTGATGACTCCATGTCGAGCCACCTCTCACATCAAAGTAGCTTCACCTACTATTCTGGATTTCTAAATTCAGGTAAAAGAGTTCTCTCAAGTTTCCTCAGAAGAAGGATTTCTCTTCCATGGTTTCTCTGTTTCTGTTTCTTGTAGCATTTGTCATTACCATCACATCAGAGCTTTCCTCTTGCCAATTTCTCCTTCCTCGTCTTGGAGGAATGACACAGAACTTGTTTAACTGTCTGGAGCTCATATCATTTGATTATTACCAAATTTATCGAGACTTATCTGTCAAAATTCTCTTGGGTCAATAGATCCGCTCTCACAAATGAGAATGTTCTTACACGTCTTTGTGTGATACCTTGGATTTAATCAACAGATTCCAGGGTAATTCAATGCTCACTACTTTCTTTCTCGATTCACCCAATCCAGTCTTTTAATCTTATTTAGGTAAATTTTTCCCATTGTAAACCATTGTAATAGCAGCTACTTAAAAGACTGTTTTAGAGAAACATTTCTCCACCTGTAGTATGGGAATCTTGTAGATCTGAGAGAGGTTTTCATGCAGGGCCTGTGAAGTCCATTTTATTCTTATCCATGTTTTTGCAAATAACAGTTTCATTTTCTTTATGTTACATGATGGGTACCGTCGTTGCTTCCACAATATCATGATTGTGAACTGTGCACTCATGTATGCACCCATCCTCCCCAAACACATGCACACATAATTCTAACTACAAGACTGAGAGGATGGGGTGAGGGAAAGACAATAATGGAGAGTGATCAACATTTTGGTATGATTGTCTGTGCATAAAGACGACTGCTAGGAATCCCACTGAAAAATTCTCACAATAGTTCATCAGTGGAAGATGGAGAAAGAAAGCTATGGAGAGGGTAACTGATAAAACAATGATATATGCACAGGAAATAACATGGTGAAGCCCTGTGATGCAATTCGTATAGACTAAAAATGAATGACAGGAATGTGCAACAGGCTCTGGGGTGTGGTGGGCATTGATGGGAGGGAGGAGGACAAACAGAGAAGGTAAATATTGTTCAAGTACTTTATGTACGCATACAAAATGACATTGGTTGAAATTGTTTTAAGAAGAAGATGAAGAAGAGAACAAGGATTGAGAGAGAGTGTAAGGTTGCTTGAGGTACACTGCATGCATGGAAATGTCACAATAGGACTTCTCTTGTACAATGCCCATCTTCTAATGAACTATTTTAATATTTTAAAAAAGAAAGGAGAAAATAATTTTCACATTAACGCAGACATGGAATTTACTTTGCCTACTCAATTTTTCTCAAAATACACAATAGAATTCCCAGTAGCTCTGTGACATGTACACAAATGTAGACAAAACTAAACTTGTCTTCTGTTTAACTAGTAACCAAGGACGTTGGTAAAAATTGACACGAACACCTGTGATTTTCTTAGTTCAAAATATTATTTTAATTTATTGATATGATGAAAACTTCTATGATGTGATTCTTATGTAAAATGAATTAATGAGTTTTAAGGCATGAATGGCTTTACTCTTTAATGTGACAAATATTGGAAGATCTAACTACATAATTATTAGGAGTCTAAAGGAGACTTAATTCCCTTTTTTCAGACGTTTCAAGACCAGCTCTTCTAAAGAGAACATGAGACACCTCTCCTGGAATCCTGTCTACACAAAATAGGCATATAGTGCATGTATCTGAAAATGATATTAATTATTAGAAGTCAAGAGATAGTCTTTTAATATGCTATGTTTTTTATCATTCTTAAGTTATGCAATGTCAATATATAGAACTGGAGGCAACAGTATGATTTCTATGTTGAATACAGAGTGAAATCTGTTTATGACATTCAAAAAAATGTGACATTACAGTTTTTGATATTTCTTGGAAATAAAAAGACATCATGAATAAAAACAGAATCAGTTTTTTATGTAGCTATGAAGAGTTGCTCAGATTATATAAAGGGGAAATGTTGAAATAGTGAAGATTAACAAACAAGCTAGCTGGCTCTAATATTTGAATTTTGTGTACTTATTTGACACACCATTTGCTTATGTACTCATTAATTTATTTGTCGTAAATCAACACTTGCACATTGATAAAAATACTATATGCCAAGCACTGTGATCAGTGTTTGCACTGATTTGTATGACTAATTTTTCTATTTTTTATTTTGTTATTTGTGGTGCTTGAACTCAGGGACTGGATACTGCCTTTGAGCTTTTCTTCTTAAGCCTACCACTCTACCTCTTTGAGCCACAGATCCACTTAAGGGATCTCAGCCTCCTGTGTAGCTGGGATTACAGTTGTGACCTACAGGTGCCTGACTTCAGGACTTAATTTTAAACTTCATCCACATTACAGGTAAACTATGAGCAACACAAATAAAATACATGTAATTAATGTGTAAATTCAAGATCCTCCAAATTGCTGACAAACTTTAAAATAGAAGGTCTAGCTTTTTGCATTTGTAGTTTTCAGTTATATCTCTGGTAACCCTGAATGGTACAAAGGAACTCTTATGGAGTAAGGAGAATGGGATTAATTGAACAAGAGCTGATGATGGCAGGCTGTCAAATGGTGTGCCTTTGAAAAGCATGAACATGTGAATTGAAATTATGAGTGCTGAGATTCTGTGAGTTTGCAATAATTAGCCAGGTGTGGCTCTACTGATAGTGCCTGCCAGAGTTATCTATAGAACAGAAATGGAAAGTTTGCAGAGGGTTCTAATTTAAATAGAACAGCTACTCTGTTCAGGGAAAAGTGTAAATACAGAAAAGCATAAATAACATCTGGCAGTATTTAAGTGTCTGAAAAATCCAAATAGTATTCTGCTTTAGAATATAGGTTAAAGCAGTTTTGATATGCCAGTCCTTAGAGGTGGGGAAGGGATAGTTTAGAGTCCTAGAACCCTGTAGAGAATATGTTTTTTTAATCCCCTGCAGAATGTAGGTGCTCATGGTCTAAGGATTTGATAAAATGATATAAACTATGGGGAAATATTATTATTTCAGAAATCATTTTTGCAGTCCAATCATTATCTTGGATTTGAGGAGACTGTTCTTATGACTGTAAATACAAGAGCAAATCTAACCACTATGACCTAATAATAATATCATCCCACGACTCGTTCAACATGCAGTGAAAAGAATTTGAACGTTGAGTAACTATTTTTTCTCTTTCATTGACAATGAATAGCTTCTCTGAATTCGTCAATTATAGGCTATAAGAAGAATATGAATCAGCATACATGCCACTGTGCTTTAGTAGGAATATGTAATTTCAGATTCACCATAATATAATTTGTATACATACTGATGCTTCATAGATAGTCATTTTTATAAAAAGTAGTTGTTAATAATAAAACTGTATTTGATTTGCCATTACTCAGTGATCTAGGTCCAAAGAACTATATTAGGGGCTGGGAGTTTGGCCTAGTGGTAGAGTGCTTGCCTAACATGTATGAAGGCCCAGGTTCAATTCCTCGGTACCACATACATAGATAAAGCCAGAAGTGGTGCTGTGGCTCAAGTGGAAGAGCTCTATTCTTGAGAAAGCCCAATGACAGTGCTCAGACCCTGAGTTCAAGCCCCAGGACTGGAAAAAGAAAGAATCAGGAAGAATATTTTATTTGAATAGGTTCTTGATTAAAAAAATAGTTATGTACCAACCTGAAAGTTTGGAAATACCCCCTTTTGATGATTATAGCATATTTACATATAATTTCCAAAATCATGTGCGAGTGATAGATTCTCAGAGTTCTAAAGGAAAGAAAAATCTTTTAGTTTAGGCATGGATGTTTGCTTGGTATTATCCATAATGGTGACAGGGAATATACAATATCTAAGCCCAGAAATCCAACAAATCATGTTATCTGCCACTCACCTCAGTGAACAAACATCTTGTTTCTCTCTGCTTTATACTAGAGTCAGATTTTTTCAGCTTGTGAAAAGCTATCCAAAAATTCTGCTGCTTTTTTTTTTTTTTTGCTAGTCCTGGGGCTTGAACTTAGGGCTTTCTCAATGCTTGACCTCTACCACTTGAGCCATAGCACCATTTCTGGTTTTTTCTATGTATGTGGTACTGAGGAAGCAAACCAAGGTCTTCGTGGGTGCTAGGCAAACACTCAACCACTAGGCCAAAATCCCGGCCCCCAAATTTTGGTTCTTGTTATTCATAGAAGTATAACAAATTAATAAATCAATATTCTTCTCTTTAATATTTTTGCTGTTTTATTGGCAAAGAAAACGTTCGATTTGGGCCATCTTGATAATTACAGCTTTTGTACTGTCTTTTTGCACTGGTCTTTTTTAGTGGTCCCTGATTACTTGTATGCTTTTCAGTGTTGCCTAGAGGGCTCTAAGTAGCACTACTACATATATTTTTTAAGTTCTTACTCATTTTAAATTTCTCTTTGGGATAAATAGTCATTTTGTATTTAGAATTATAGTTATTTTTTCTCTTTCAGTCTCATACAATGGAAACAAACTTAGAAACTTTTTTAAATGTGTCCCTAAGCAATTTAAGCACAAACCATTGCATAATGTTCTGTATCCACTTCCTGTCCTCTCACATAAAAATTATTTTCAAATAAATTTTATTGTGCATCTTAAAGGCACACAGCATGGTGTTATACCATCTGTATATAGTAAAATGGATAATAGAGTGGAACAAATAGCCACACCCATCCTTTCACAGTTACCCTTTTCCCCTCCTGGGGAAAATGCAGATATAATCTCATATAGCAACATTTCAGCATATGCACACTATTACTATTGTTGTGCACATTAGAGCTATCCATTTGTTCAACTTACATATTTGATATTTTATACTTTGAATTTTGTCTCTATTATTCTTCATAATTTTATAGCCTAAACATGACTTTATTTTTAATGTAATTAAGTAGGAAAATTATGGAGGCATATATTTAATAAGTGTGGTCCAATTTAGCTATGATTCTCTAGCACACTATTCTTAATTTGTTTTTCTATCATTTAAACCCTCCGGGAATCACACCCTGTGGCTGTCTATTAGGAAATCTTGAAGTGTTGTACATAGCAAAGCATAGTTACTCATATTTAAATGAAAGTAGAATGTACCTAGGTATCATACTAGAAACTGAGTAAACAAAGAATTTGAAAGCATGAAATATATTATTATTATTATTTTAAATTTTATTTTATTATCAGGGTGATGTATAGAGGGGTTACAGTTACATTCATCAGGTAGTGAGTATATTTCTTCTTGAATATTGTAACCCCTGCCTATGTTTTTCTCCAGCTTTCCCTCCACACTCCCAAGCTGTAAAATTTATTTTCAACATATTGTCTTGGAATATCACTGTTACACTGGTTCACCCTTTGTCCTTTGTCATCTTGTTTTCCCTTTCCTCCCCTAATTCAAACAAACAATTAAACATATTTATAATACTCCAGGTATCAAAGTCAGATACAGAAATAACTGGGGATGAATCTATTGTTTTTCTTGTTCTGAAGCGATACTGGGTTTTTTTCTTTGTTCTGCAAGTCAATATTTTTCATGTGAGAAGTGTTTCCAGTAATAGTCACCTTATTTTATAGACTTTGTAGGATATCTCAGCACTTAACTTTTTTACCCATCCATTTATCACATATGACATAAATTCTCAAACCTGTGAAAATGTCAACCTGAAATGTGGTCAGTTCTAACATAATGTTCAAATTATTACCAATTCATTAATTACTTTCTTCTCTGTAGCTGTCGCTGCCCAATACTTCCATAATATAGAAGTGATTATTTTCCTTTGAAATTAGAAATTTAATACATGGGATTTTCCTTTATTTAATGAAGCACAAATATAAAAATTAAAATTTTAACAATTATGTACATCTTGTAACGTGTTATTCATGTAATCACATTACTACATATTAATCATGTAATTTAGGAAGGATGCTCACAGGAATAGAGCAATATGTTGTTTCCTGTTTATTTTTCTTTTATGCAACTACTAGCAGTAAGATTTTTCTTGTCCTTCTAATTTTGTAAGAATTTTGAAAAAATAGAACTCAAAATTGGTTTCACATCTCGCATTTTTATAGATACATAAAATAGTTACTTTTTTGTAAAGACAGAATATAAAGTGAATTTTTGGCTGTCATCTTATGAGCCATACTAGAATTTCTATTTCTCCTTGATCCTTTACACAATTTCTGCTTTACATAATATCTTTCTGTGCAATCTCAAACAATGGATAAATGTCACTTGAGTTTGTTCATAAAGCAAAAGTGTCTTTATACGTTTTCACTTAGAAACAAAAAGAAATATGATTGGTTTCCACTCCCTTAACCACTAGCCTTTATCTACACCAAAGGAAGTGGAAGAGAAGAAGACTGAGAGAGAAAAATAATTCTCCATTTCTGTAGGACATGGGGAATATTTTTACTTTTGTAGTAATTTCCACCTTCTCATTTTGAAATTAAGCCAAAATGCAGATGATCAGAGACAAAGATGTAGCAGACATCCTTGACATTTCCTTTCAGTTTCTCTATATTAGTACTTACTCTTTCATGATATCATAACTCACCAAGTTATTGTAAGCTATTGTGATTAAGTCTTCTTACAATTATGGGAAGACATAGAACTCTTTAATTTTTTAGCACATTTATTAATCCACAATTACAGTTTCTATTTCATTTAATTTCTTTCCCATTCATCATTTTGGTTTAAACTTGATAATTTTATTTCTTTCACTTCATATTTCAGATAGAAAAGATATGAGGCACTAAAATTCACAGGAAAATATATTGGAAGCAGATATTTGGAGTGATGGTAACAATTTACTTCAATTTAATGGCATTGTCTCTAAAAATATTGCACAAATAAAAAGTCGCATTTTTACTATTTTTTATTTCAGTGGTCAATATATTTAATGTATACAGCTGTCGTAAATCTTTTCTTGTAAAAGTGAGTACATATCTTTTGGCGCTGCTGCAGGCTTCATGTCAACATGGTTAACATTCCCCAAACCCACCGGACTTTCTGTAAGAAGTGTGGCAAGCATCCGCCTCACAAAGTTAGCACAGTACAAGAAGGGCAAGGATTCTCTTTATGCCCAGGGAAAACGTCATTATGACAGAAAACAGAGTAGCTTTGGTGGTCAGACTAAGCCAATTTTCCAGAAAAAACTAAGACCACAAAAAGATTGTACTGAGACTTGAATGTGCTGAGCCCAATTGCAGATCTAAGAGAATGCTAGCTATTAAGAGATGCAAACATTTTGAACTGGGTGGAGATAAAAAGAGAAAGGGCAGGTGATCCAGTTCTAAGTTGCAACTTTTATTATGAAGACAGTACGACTGTGATGTCTAATAAGTTCCATCTTTTGTCAAGAAGACAATTAAATCTTGAGGTCAAATTTTTAAAAAAAGTGAGTGCATATCTTCCTGGAATTTTAAGTTTTGAAAATCACAACTTTAAAATGATTTCAGTGATTTCATAGCTTTCAAACTTTGTAATGCAAAAGTTCTTGCTCTTTCAATTTTGCGGGGAGCAGGTACCGTCTGATATTTTATTTATTTATTTTTATTGTTACAGAAGAGTTTGCAGTTACATGAATTTGGTAATGAATAATTACTGTCATCAACTTTGAGCCATGTCTCATATTTCATCACTCTGTCTGCTTATTTTCCCCTTCCATCCCCACTCACCACATGTGTGGTTCATTCTCCACAGAGTGTCTAAGGAGTATCACTGTTCTATGTGTTCACCCGAGTCCCACCATTTCTGTGCTCTCCTTTGCTCTCCCAAATACAAACAAACAAAAAAAGGAAAACAATGACAAGTAAAAAATGTCTCATTTCCTTTATTGGAGTTCATTTCATAGAATGTTGTTTTACGTGATCATCTGCACATACCTATTGAGTTTCTGTCAACTACTCCTTTTCATATCCTCCTTTGACTTCAGTATGTGAATATCTAGAGTCCTATATAATTTATCACACCCCAGTGTGTCTGGGTTTATATGTAAATATACGTTTATTTATTTCAGTGTGTTGAGTTGTAGATTTTTTTGAGAACCAGCAGTAATCCGTATGTTTCAGGTCATAATCTATCTGATAACAGAAAACTTTCTACTATGTTCTCAAGGTTTTCCTTCTTCTACTCTCAGGAGGAACAGTGAAGCCCACACTCACACAACCTTTTCCACACATTTATTTCTAGAAAATTACACACACCGTGGCTACCTCCAAGTCTTTTTCCTTTGCTGGATCACCATTGACTTTTCGCAAATCTTCATCTAAAATACTTGCAAGGTTTCCAACCACATTCATTACAATATTGACATTTCAGGTAATGACTATAAATGTACATTAGTTGATAAACATCAAGTTAAATCTACCTTTTAAATGAATGCATACCATTAAAGTGTGGAAGTGTGTTTGTTTTTCTATCAGAAAGGCTTTCATGTGTTCTATCTATGCCAAAAAGAATTTAAAAAATACACCTCAATGTCTGCACCTGTGTGAGTAAGCGACTGCCAAAATTATGCTGAGGAACAAAGTGCTACAAAAACCTCATCAGCAAAGAACAATAAGTATTGATTGCTTATACTTCTGCATTCAGCTGGTGATGGGTGCTGTGCTTCTGTAGCTCAAAACCAGGGTTAATCAGAATTCCAGAGAATAGCCTGTGTTTGCTTTTCACTGGAATGGTGACTGAAATGGTCAGCCTAACCCTAGATTCCATTTCTTTTGAGATAAGCCAGGACTTGCTTTGGATGTTACTGGCAGCATATATACAAAAATGTGGCAAACATTCAAGAAGTTATTAGAGGGAAGTGCAAACACATAAAGTCATGGTGTAAAGGAATTCACCCTAGTAGGCTTAGAATCTGAATATCAGAATAATAATGCTAAGTTAGATAGCAAATGAGGAGGAGGCACAGAGGGATGAAAATTGGGTACTAGTTTTGTAATTAGATATGAATGTTTAAGTTTGCAATTGTTTGTAGTGAGTGTGAATTAGACTCTATGCCAACATCTGTAATGATTTCTGAGGCACAAATATTTTGTATTTAAAAGAAGAGCTCATGTTTATTGTTTAGATTGATGATAAAGTTTATTTGTACAATTCAGTGGAAATCTTTGTTAATAGTCAGCCTAAATGACACGTTGTTGGAGTGGAGCAGTATGATAACATGAGAGATGAAAGAAGGTTCAAAACTACAAGATGACCAGGTGAATAAGAGCTGAAATTAATGTGAATTAGACCTTTACCACAAGAATTAGTGAGCTGAGAATTACATTATACATCTTTAAATTAGTTACCAGTCTGTTCCTGGGTGTAGGTTTTCTAGAACTGAAGGGATCTTTCTAGAATTATTACGAATCTCAGTATATTATCCAATAACCCTCTCTTTTCTGCACTCCTTCCTTCTGCTCTTGCTCTCTTTCTTTTTCTTTCCTCTTTTCCTCTCTCTGAATTCTATTCACTTTATATCTTCTTTCCTTTTTCTACATTTTTAAAAAAGGTCTGATTTGAAAAGTTCTTTACTGAGGAAAATATCTGAATATGCATTACTGAGTGATAAATAGTGATACAAAACTTTAAAATAAATAACAGAATTGTTTCCTGTTTGTGACTAAGTGATATTTGATTGCCACAATCCTTTTTTATTGCATTTCTAACATTCAAAATCATTTTCATCCATGTGACAATTGGAAAGTTTTAATATTTGTATGAAACAGACATGAACTATTAAGAAATGTAAACTGTTAATATTTTTTGCCATACAATGACACTATATAAAATGACATTATTTGGAAATATCTATAAAATTCTTGTGAGGAAATCATGCCCAGGACACATACTCAGTTTATGGCAACTAAGACTGTTCAGCACTTGGAATTCCTACTTGTCCAGAGTCTGCTTTATTTCAAAGAATACAGTTGAGCATGAGGGCAGTATAATAATTAAAAATAAATTTTTGTTATATATGCATGTTAAGGAAATTTTACTTTTCAATGAAAAGCATAGAGCCAACACCATTATGTTAAAATTTTTATTTCTGGAAAATTTGTTAAACGTTTAATATAATAAAGTATAATTTGTGACCCTCTAAGAGGGATTATTTAATAACCACCTCAAAAATTATTACTAAAGGGTCATGTATATGAATCACCCCAAATATTATGTGTATTACAATTTGAAAGTACTGAAGTAAATTAGTAATACAAGCAAAAGATTACTTTACACTGCTGTAGTAGGACAAAACAAGCCAAAATTGAAACGGACAAATAAACAACAAAGCCTAGATTTCACTAAGTTCAAACCATACATTGAAACTCTGAAATTTATCATTAAAAAGGAATATCTTTCTTCGAAACAGAATCTCAGAATATAGCTCAGGCTGGTCTTATCTTGCTTTTCTTGCCTGTACCTCCCAAGGGCATATATGTATGATACCATGACTGGTTATAAATTGCTTTTGGAATTACTGTATTAATCACTGCCATCTACTACTTAGTTTTATAATTTCTACAGCATTTGGATGGCCCTAACTCTATTTCCATGAAGAATATTCTCTTTTTAAATTCATTTCTTGTCAACTTGTTGTGTGGACACTGAGGTGGGTACTACTGGAAAAAAGATAAGTGAAATGCTGACACCACAAACCCTTTACAGAAGAGTCAATCCTATGAACTCTCCCAAATGAGGAGAGTACAATAAGTCTGAGAATCTTTTATACTTACATAATGAAGTTACTAATGAAGTTATGTTACTAATTATTAATAACAGAGCACAAAATATTAATAAGCTTGGATGGAGTGAAACAGTGAATGATTCAATTATTTTTATCAACTGCTGCTCTTTGTACTAAAGGAAATAGAGTGTACTTTTATATATAAATACAGTAGCAGATCCACAAATTTGGTGCATATACTTAATTGGCTCGAATATTTTAATGGCTATTTTTTTAGCATATATCAGGTTTCAGAAGGTTTTCATTGTGATATTTCCATACATACATATTTCCATGCATACAATGTACCCTGATCAAATTCACCTCTTCTGTCACTCAGATTCCTGTTTTCTTTTATTTGTAAAGAGAAAAAAACATTTCAGAAGTTTTATTATTTTATTTTCATAATGTACATAAAATACTTTAACTATATCCATTCCAATTTACCCTTTCTGTCAGCTTTCCCTCTTTTCACTCATATCCACTTCCCAACAGAATCGGCTTTACTTTCCTGTCATTTACTTCCGTTTTCAGTGTATGTTAATTTTACAAAGGGATTCCACTACAGAATTTCACAAGTGTACATATTATAATTTACTCTGTTGTTCTCTCCCTGAGCAGCTTTCAGTAAATTCCTTTCAAATATAGCATTTTTATATGTATACACATGATATTTCAATATTATTTGTTCGCTTCCATTCTTTTTTAAAATCAAATGTATTTATTTAAAAGGGAATCAAACCTTTTTGTACAGATTATGAAGTATTTCTTAAGGAGAACTCAGGCTAGTGTGTAGCTCAGTAGAAATGCACCTAGAGGAACTTTGTTCAATCTCAGGCACTGCCAAAATTAAAAAAATTAAAAATTAAAAAGCAACACCTATATAGATATCAAGTAAATAAAAGGGTGTTGTCAACACCCCCTGGAAATACCCTGCAACAGTCTTTCTTATAAGTTTATTCCCAAAGAACATCTGATCTTCAGTCACTACAAGGGTTCCTGCCCAGGATATTACCAGCCTAGAGAAGTGTCAAAGACTTTCCCAAAATAATCATTATGCTATAGCACATGACACTTTGCTGGCATTTCATTAAAAAAGGCAGCTACTACCTGAAAAGATTTCTCTGACCTTCATTGAAAATAACTTTTCCAGAACATAAAAAGTCCTCTACTATTTTGCCCTCCTCTCCCTCCCCTTCATTTCCCAAACAGCCCTGCAGTTATTATGCATAAACACACACACACACACACACACACACACACACACACACACACACACACACACATTTTGTTACTTCACTGTGTGTGCTTGTGTTTGTTTTGTTTTCTTTATTCAGTCTTCAGTATTTGGTCTCCTTGCAAGATTATATAACTTGGCTGTTATGAATAGAGCTGTATTAAATAAGACTATATATTGACCATATATTGATATATACTCTTTTGCCAAGAATGGTATGGTGGGGTAAATCACCTGTTTCTAGTTTTTTTTTTTTTTGAGAAATTTCTATACAGATTTCTGTTGTAGTTCAACTATTTTACATTCTTTGTTCTAGGGTTCAAGGGTTCCTTTATCACTCCTATTCTTGCCAGTGTTTATTATTATTTTCTTGATGTTTGTCATTTGGATAGAGTAGATAGAATTATAGTATAGTTTTGCTTTGCATTTATTTTATGGCTAAGAATGTTGAACATTTAACCCTGTAACAATTTGTTATTTTTGTTTTTTCTAAGAACTGTATGTTTAATAACCATTTTATGAGCTAGAGTACAAAATCACAAATAAGCAACCAAATGATAGTGCTTCACACATAGAAACAGGTGATAAACTAATGATTGTTATCTGTGTTAAGTTAAAGCTATTGGTGTTAATAAACAATGAGCAGTATTTTATATACAGGAAAACTTTTGGAATGTCTTAGAGGAAATAGCTGCAATGCTCAAATTCTTATACTTGCTACAAAAGCACTTTGCAATTCTCAACAAATATAATTTAACTACCTATTGTATAACAACAGCAATACTAACTGATGCTTCATGATATCAAAGTTATAGGCACATAGCCAAGTTTTATTTGTGAGCCATTAATATTCAGCAGATACAAAGAGCAAGTTGCAGCCAAAAACAGGCTGTGCCCCAGTGTTCCTGTATCTCAGCTACTCAATGATCCCAGAGTCTCTAATAATTTAGGTAGGCATCTACATTTTGTTTGTAATTGCACATTGAAAGACAAAATACTTCACTTTTGCATTCTCATCAGCACTAAATACACAGTGTAGTACACTAATTCAAGAAGACATATGTGTAGAAAAATACCAAAACAATTTAACTGCCTCCTCAGAAGACTGTACTTTCCTGAGCAATGATAGGAGCATGTAGTTCCTTACATAGAATGAGAGAGATCTGAGAAATAGATAAGAAATAGAGGGGAAATAAATGGGAATAGAGAAGCTATTCTGAACAATATATTCAAAAGAAAGTTGATCTAAGTGAAGTACAGATTGGTGTGAGGTAGTCAACGATAGATTTCAAACAAAATTTCTTGAAAATGATGTGTTTGTATGGTTTGATTTTTGGGTGTGTCAGTGTTATTTGGACTGAACTTTATTTTACCTCACTGATGATTTGAAAATATCCTGCTACTGTTATTTATTGAAAATATACACATTAGGAGAAGGAAAATGGCGCCGAGACAATAGGACCGCTGCCTAGCTCTCTCTCATAAAAAGAGAGAACCAGGGAGCCCCACAAGCCAATTACCTTAAGAAATCCACAACAACAAACTCAAAAAGCAAAGGAGAAGGACTCAAACCAGAAAAGAAATCCAGATAAAGCTTACATTCAACTTTCTCAAAGAATTCGGAAAGCGAGGACACTTCCCCCACCCCTCAGGATGCCAGGCCGGGCAGCCGGACTGCTGCAGAAACCAGCACAAGACCGGGCCAGCAAGCCGAGGAAGCAGCGGAACCCAGACACAGAACCAGAACAGCAAGCAGTGGAACCCAGACATGGAACACAGGTGGAGGAGGAGACCCGAGGGGAGTGAAAGACTCCCCAACACTGTGGAACACCCACAGACTGAACGCAGAGGTGTGAGTAACACAGCGCATCCCCAAATGCATAGGGAAAGCAGAGCGGTGCCAAGCAATAGAACTTAACTCAGACCCCTCCACCCCGCCTGAGAAAGACTGGCAGGAGCAGGGAGGCAGGGAATTTAGAATCCTGTCCCTTCCCTCAACAGCCTCCTCCCTCAGGCCATTGACTGGAGATTGACAGGCGGGCTACCTAAGACCCAGCACCCCACCAAGGGAAGCAGAGCTGTCCCAACTCCCACCGGCCCAACGGGCTCAACTCCCAGCCCTCTGACTGGAGAATGACAGGCAGGCAGACACTAAGACTCAGCACCCCACCAGGGGAGGCGGAGCTGTCCCAGCTCCCACCCGCCCACCAGGCTCCTCTCCCAGGCCACTGGATCTGGAGAGTAGAGGGCGCTGGGACCCCACCTTACAACAGCGGGTAGGGTGTGTGAGAAAATAGGAGCCAGCATCTGCCCCCCCCTCAATTCTTGAGCGGGGCATCCTCCAGCTGGGAATCCTGAGCAAGACAGCACCGAGGGGCCCCCCACAGTCACAGACTCTCAGACAAAGCAGTGGAAACACAGCAGGGATCTGAAGGGCCGACCAGCAGCCAAGCTCCCCTTCTGAGAATCAGAAAGGCGAGGCTCTGCCCTTGGAGCCCATGTCCTCAGCTGGGCCCTGCTCCTGGGAACAGAGGGGTCTCCTGCTGGTCCTGCTGAGAGCCCCTGGAAACTCTCAAACCTCAGACCCTTCGCTGGGGGCCACCCCTAGAAGCAGCACAGGAAAACTGCCCAGCGTGCTCAGACTGAAGCTCGCAGATCCATCCCATGGTCCAGTGTGAGGCCACTGGTTGGGCTAAGACCTAGTCGTGCAGCAACACATAGGTTTTATTCTAATACTTTCCAAACTTTGTACTCAAATATGCTACCTACTTAACTTAGGTCAGTTATCCTTATGCTATACCTTTTCTTCATTATGACAATATTCTTACACTTCTACGTTAATCCTCTTGTACCTCCCCTGACCTCTCTTTCTATTTTTCTATCTCTGGTCTCTGTTCGTCTTTCAACACTTATAATTCATGGATCTACACTTGATGGCTGTTGAGCAATACTGTATATCTAGGTGTTTAATTATTCTCTAGGCTCAGAGGGACTTAAAGACAATAGGGATTGGATTGAGAGGCTTATTGTTTTGGGTATAAGTCGCTTATCAGTGGTTGTATTAGACTGGTCTGTAAGTGCACAAAAAGAAAGAGTGATAACACCAATCAAAACTTGTGAACATCTAGTGTCTGCCAGCTACAGAGGTCTAGGTTGGTTATATCTGAAAAACTATAATCGTGTTTAGTATTAATCTTGCTCTCATTTTCAAATGGGCAGAACAAGAAACTCAAGAAAAATGTCAAATCAAGAAACAACATGCCCTACCCAATGTAAACAGACAATGGAACAGTCACTGGCAAACCTAGAGGAGAGTCTTCCAAGTGCTATACAAATGCAATTGATAAACATCATTAATGAAAAATGTGAAAATATAAAGAAAGAGATAAGGAAGGAAGCCATAGCTGAACAAGAGGAAACCATAAACAAGGTGATAAGTGAAAAAGAAGAAGCCATAAAGGAGGCCATAATAAAGGTTTTTCAAAGAAAGATGGATGAATTCATAGAATCCACAAATAAAAAAGTGACCGAACTCCAGCAAATGTCCAAAGAAAATAAAGCTACTGAGCTAACCACTCAAATGGAAATCAAGGAGCTAAAGAAATCCATACATGATCTAAAAGAAGAGATGCAAGGCATCAAAAATGAGCAATTAGAAGCAAGGGAGATAAAAATAAAGTAGATAGCTTTGATAGCAGGTTAGACAATGCAGAGGAGAGAATTTCCGGGGCTGAAGATAATTTAGTTATTATAGAGAAAGAACAGAAAATGAGTCAATCCAAATCTAGGAAATATGAGAGAGCACTCCAGGAGGTCCAAGATACAATTAAGAAGCCTAATTTAAGGCTAACTGGTATTGAGGAGGGTCTGGAGAAAGAGGTCAATGGTATATATACTTCAGGGAATCATTTCAGAGAATTTCCCAAATATCCAGAAGGGCAGGCCCATCCAGATACAAGAAGCTTTTAGAACCCCAAACAGACCTGACCAGAAAAGAACATCCCACCGCCACATCGAAATCCGAACTGGATCAAAAGAAACCAAAGAAAGGATCCTAAAGGCAGCCAGGGCAAAGGGGTCAATAACCTATAAAGACAAACCAATAAGAATAACCCCAGATTTCTCAGCAGAGACCATGCAAGCAAGAAGTGACTGGAAGCATATATGTCATCCCTTAAGTCAAATAACTACGAACCAAGAATACTGTACCCAGCTAAGCTCTCATTCATAATTGAGGGAACAATAAAAACATTCCATTCCAGGGAAAAGCTGCAACATTATGTTGCAACAAATCCAACACTACAGAGAATTCTCAAAGATGTTATATACATAGAAAACCAAAATAAATGCAATATAGGGAAAGAAATGGCACCTAAACAGCATACCATCTAACGATCACAAGAACTGTCCAGACACAGGCCCTAATAAAAGCTTTTAAAATGGTAGGAACTAATAAATACCTCTTAATCCTAACTCTCAATATCAATGGACTTAACTCTCCAATTAAATGGCATAGACTGTCTAGTTGGATCAAAAAGCAAGAGCCATCGTTCTGCTGCCTTCAAGAGACATCTTACCCAAAAAAACAAACACCTTTTGAAAATGAGAGGTTGGAATAAACTCTATCAAGCTAACAGCCCCCATAAACAGGCTGGAGTTGCCATCCTCATATCAGATAAAATAGACTTCAAACTAAAATTAGTAAGAAAAGACAAAGAAGGTTACTACATACTAGTAAAGGGATCTTTCCTCCAGGAAGACATAACTATCCTAAATATTTACACACCCAATCCCGGAGCTCCGAACTTCATCAAGGAAATGTTACTTACACTGAAACCATACATAGATCGAAACACAGTGATTCTTGGTGATTTTAACACACCAGTCTCACCTATGGACATATCAACAAGGCAAAAACTCAACAGAGAAACCTTAGAACTGAACAACTATATAGACCAACTAGATCTAACAGACATCTGCAGAATATTCCACTCAGCAACAACACAATATACGTTATTCTCAGCAGCACATGGAACATTTTCCAAAATAGACCACATCTTAGGCCATAAAACAAACCTGGACAGATTCAGAAACACAGAAATTATTCCATGCACGCTCTCAGTCCACAAAGGCATCAAATTGGAGCTGAACACACATCTCCACCAACGAAAACCGTGTAACTCATGGAGACTGAACAACACATTGTTGAATCACCAATAGGTGATTCAAATCGACCCATTTGTTAGGAAATGGAAAGACTTAGAAAAGATCATATTAAGTGAAGTAAGCCAGACTCAAAGGAACTTAGGCTCAATGGTTTCCCTCATTCGTCATAATCAGTAGAAACCTTGGGCTCTCCTAGCAGAGATCTGCAATAGAGCAAAACCTTGATACATAAGGCTATATAGTATGAAGCTAATTGAAAGGACCTCCAGGATATTGAAACAAACGCCATATAACGAATGATTTTTGTTCTTAAGGTACTATGTTATCTCTCATCTCCTTTGCTGTCCCTTAGTTATCTCATATTGTTACAGTATCTCACTTTGTTATCTGATATATTGAATTTGTTTGTATTTGGTTGTTTGAAATTTGATAGGGAAGGGGGAAAACCAAGACAGGGGGGGTTGTGGGGGAAGGGTAAAGGGTACCAAGACATGTGAAAGGGTATCAATGTATGTGAATTAATGCACCTTCTATATGGCAAATATCATGTAACCATTATATTAATTACAATAAAAAATATAAAAAAGAAAGAATATATACACATTATTAGTGAGTTAGGATATTACAAAATTAAATTAAGAATACTGCATTGGTGAATTTAGATTGATTTATGTATTATTTATTTTTTTCATACTGGTCCCAGTGCTTGAACTCAAATGCTAGGGACTGTCCCTGACCTTTTGCTGCTCAAGTTGGCACTCTAACACATGCACCACACATTCACCAGTGGTGTTTTGGTGATTAATTGGAGATAGGAATCTCATGGAATTTCCCTGTGCAGGCTGGTTTCTAACCATAATTCTCAGGCTGCACCCTCCAGAGTATTAGATAGGATTTTGGGGCATGAGCTACCAGCATCAAGCAAATTCAAATGTATAAAATATTAAAGTTAATTAAAACTAGAAAACCCCCTTGGTTTTCCTCTTCTGCAATACTGCACTAGGCCCTTCTGAATGCTAGTCAATCATTCTACCACTGTGTTTGCTCTTGGTTTCAAAAAGCCAGCCACTTTATTATTAACAGTGGCCACTGAAGGCACCTTTAAATTTATTTTGATTGTAATGTATAGTGGGGTTACAGTTATATTCACCAGATAGTAGGTGAATTACTTCTCACACATTGATACCCCTTCTTATGTTTTTGTCCCCATTTCCTTCCCCGCACCCTCTCCCAATCTTCTTATTTTCCCCCTTCCCTTTCCTACTTCAAATAAACAAACTGTAAACAATATACCAGGTAACAAAGTCAGATACTATAACAATATGAGATGAACCAAAGTGTAACCGAAGAGAAGAGAAATAATAGTACATTAAAGAAAACAATCACATAAGATAAAGCTCTTGTTGCCATACTCTAGAGATCCTTTCATTTAGTCTTATCCTATGAGACCTTCTGTACCTATATTTTGCGCTATTGTACTCTTCTGCTAGGAGAGTCCTAGATGTGTACTAATTATTACAAATGAGGGAAACCATTGAGCCTATGTTACTTTGGATCTGGCTTACTTTACTTAATATGATTTTTTCCAAGTCTCCCCATTTCCTTACAAATGAGCTGATGTCATTCTTTCTGATGGCAGAATAAGATTCCATTGTGTATAAATACCACATCTTGTTGATCCAATCACCTACTGAGGAACATCTAGGTTGGTCCCATATCTCTGCTATGGTAAATAGTGCTGCAATGATCATCATTGTGCTAGTGGCTTTAGTATGTCCTTGTTTCTGGACATTTGGGTAAATGCCAAAGAGTGGAATTGCAAGGTCATAGGGGAGATCTAAGGTTAGTCTTTTGAGGAACTGCTATACTGCTTTCCATAGTGGTTGAAAGAGTTTGCACTCCCACCAACAGTGTAGTAACAATGCCTCCTGGCCACATCCTCACCTGCATCTGTTCTTATTCGATTTCTTGATCATGGCCATTCTAACTGGAGTGAGGTGGAATCTCAACGTTGTTTTTATTTACATTTCTTTTATGGCCAGAGATGTAGAGCATTTCTTCAGGTGTTTATAGGCCATTCTTGTTTCCTCTTCCGGGAAGTCTCTCTTAAGTCTTTGGCCCTTCCTTTAATGGGATGGTTGTTTCTTTGAGAATTTCTTTTGGAGAAATTAAATTTTTTTTAGCTGTAGATGTATTTTCGATATGAGGCCTTTGTCTGTTGTATGGTTTCTGTATGGCAAGGACATAACTAGTATGTTAAGTAGAAAGCAGCTTCAAATTTATAGTGGAAATTCACTCAAATCATTTTATATTAGTTGATAGCTCAGATAAAATATTGTACTCAAATGTGAGTATAAAGATTGAGAAAATTATGACTAATATTAGAGAATATTTAGCTATCACCAGATCAGGATACCGAATATTGACATCCCACAAAAGTTCTTTCATTGCAGAAGTTATTTCTTTACTGAAAGAAACCACATATTTACATCATACTTTTTAGAAACTTAATTAATATATGTATATGTTCTTGTGTTGGATTATTATAATCTGTATAGTGTTGATATTGTATCAATATTTTATTCTATAAAATATTTACCAATATTTCATAGGATCATTGCACAATGTGTAAATGAATTATAATTTGTTAAACTTTACATTACTAGATTCTCCAGGCTTTCATTTATGACTAATCTATTTACATTCATGTACAAGTTTTCTATAGACGTATGTTCTCATTTCTCTTGGCAAACTAAGAATGAAATTAACTTAAATGTCTGAGTTACAATTTTCTAAGTTGTTTATGTAATTTTCCACCTCCAGAAGACAAAAAAAATATGTTACTCAATTTGAGCTACAGTAATAAAGTACCATGCAGTAAGTGGAATTTAAATAATGGACATTTATTTATCATAATTCTGGAGATCAATGTTTCACTGTCATTCTGTTCTAGAGGGGAACCCCTCACCACAAGAGGTATTAATCCTGTCCATGAGGCGATTGCTTTCCTGACCTAATTATCCACAAAGATATCACCATCTCAGGAGATTATATGATAGTGTATAACCTTTGCAAATATATAAATATTGAGTGCAATTTGTTTTTGAAGGATATATTTGAATATTATTGGATCATCTACTCTTCCAGTTACATGTACTCTTTTTCCTCATGCTGTTGCTGACTTTTCATTTCTTTAATGAGCGTCCTTTTATGAATAGATAATTTTAAATTTTAATGTTGTATAAAGCTTCAGTTTTTCACTTACTAGCTCATTCTTTGTGAATCCTAAGACATGAGACAACTTTTGATTTGATCCTGGATTCTATTACTTGTATTATCTTCCCTAAAGCTCTTTCGATTTTAAACTTTTATATTTTGAGCTATGATCCTTTTTGAAATAATTTTTTTAATTTTATGTTTGGTGAGTTACAGTTGGAAGTTTAGTGTTTCCTGATGAATATCTAATCCGTCTAACTCTGTTCCTTGAAGACACAATGTTATCTGATTTGATTACCTCAGCATCTTTGTGAACAATCATTTGTCCCTTTATGTGGGAGCCTACAAGGTGGATAATTTATTCCATTCCACTTTTTTATTAAAGAATTTATTAACTTTGACTTTTACATCAGATTTCAAATGATGTGTTTAACAAACAAGTATTCAGGAAGGAAATCTCTCTATACAATCACAGGCACTTAGTTTTTAAAACATAATCAAAATTAGGCTAAGGGATTGTGTATCATAGATACGTATTAATCAATGTAATAAAACATTATGTCTATAGACTCATAAGTTTTTATGTCTATGTAGTTGTGTTTATATTTCCCATACTATATCCGTATCATTGGGTATGTAAATATTGAGTCCTTGCTCTTGAACTGTTTGGATCTAATAGCCACATATTAAGGATACCATGCAGCTTTTGTTCCTTTGGTCTTGACTTGTCTCACTCAACATGATTCACTCTAGATTCATCCACTTCCCTGCAAATGCCATTATTTTATCTTGTCTGTTGGCTATGTAGAATTCCATTGTATATATATACACCACATTTTCTGTATCCATTCATCTGCAGTAGGGCATCTGGATTGTTTCCATCACCTGGCTATTGTGAAGAGTGCAGAGACAAACATAGCTGAGCAGTTGTCCTTATCATATCTTGGGTTATGATGTTCCAGATAGATTCCCAGAAGTGGTATGGTGGGATCGCAGAGAAGGTCAATTTTCAGTTCTTTAAGAAATGTCCACACTGCTTTTCAGAGTGGCTGAACTAGGTTACAATCCCCACCAGTAGTGTAGTAGGGTTCCTTTTTCTCTACAACTCTGCCAGCAACTGTCATTGTCTGAGTTCAAAATCTTGGCCATTCTTGTTGGGGTAAGGTGGTATCTTAGGGTTGTTTTTATTTGCATTTCCTTTATGACCATGGATGGTGAACATTTTCTCATATGCTTTTCTACCATTTTAACCTCTTCTTTTGATAAGTCTCTCTTTAGTTCCCTTGCCCATTTAGTGAATGGTTTGTTGGGTTTGGGGGGGACTAGTTTCTTGAGTTCCCTGTAGGTACTGGATATTAGTCATTTGTCAGATGTAGTATTGGTAAATATCTTTTCCCAATTGGCTGTCTGTCTCTCTACTTTTGTGGCTATGCTTTTATCTGTGCAGAAACTTTTTATCGAAGGAGCCAAAGATATATAGTGGAACAAACACAGTCTATTCAATTATTGGTGCTGGCAAAACTGGGCAGTCATATGCAGAAAACTAAAAATTGACCCCATCCTTTCACCATGCATGAACATTAACTCAAAGTTGATTAAAGATCTCAGTGTCAGACCAGAAACTGTGAAACTGCTACATGATAGAGTTGGAGAGACACTGCAACTCATAGGCACAGGTAAAAGATTCCTGAACAGAATCCCAGAGTCACAACAGATTGGAGAAAGACTCTAAATTGGGACTACCTAAAAGTAAAAAGTTTCTGCACAGATAAAAGCATATCCATTCCACTTTTTATTAGAATTTCATTATGAAAATAATCTTCTTTAACTCATCTAGTACTAAAGAATCCCTTCAAAACTGGTAATATTATCACCAATTCTTGGCTAGAGATCATTTTACTATATTTGGTTGGAAACCAAGTACATAGTGGAAGAGAATAGACTTTCTGAATGGAGGACACAGAGCTGAGAGTTGAGAAGAAGGTGACTGCAGTTCACAAGGCAGACCAAATACTGGAGAGCAAAGAATTATGCTGAAAGAGAATTCTCCAAATCTACAAATGGTTTTCCATGAGTAGAAAACTCAGTACTGATTTCCATTTACATTACAAAAATGACTAGACCCCAGGGAAAGAACTAGCTAAAGGGTTTATAAGCACTACCACTTAGCATTCCCACAGGATTGAGAATGATATCTTTTACTGTCAGCAGACTGGAAGAAAAAATTCATGATGATTTAGCTACAGTACATTGATGTGTCACCTGGGTTCTGTGAAACAATTAATTTTAACTGAGCACTGCTTCCTAGTTACATAATAAAGCTAAGCAAGACCTGTAATATAGATTTGTTAAATTCCCACTACCTGTCAAGATAAAATTTACAACGTCTTATATTTGATCAAAGTATAAACAAAGTCAAGTCATTTGCTGGAAAGTGGATGGAGATTATCATGTTAAGGGCACACATCTGTCTGTAAGAGGACAAATACTAGTTTTCTTCCATATATGGAATGTAAATTTAAAAATATATGAGAAGCAGGGAATTTAGCCTAGAGGTAGAGTGCTTACCTAGCATGCACAAAGACCAGGGTTTGATTCCTTCATACCATATACAGACAGAAGTGGTACTGAGGCTCAAGTGATAGAGCTCTAGCTTTGAAAAAATCCAAGGACAGTGCTCACGTCCTGAGTTCAAGCTCGGGGCTGGCCAAAAATTAAAAAATAAGTTCATATATATGAAAGTATAAGGAAAACTATTTAAAAGATGGATGAGAACAGTAAGACAGTAAAGACATAAACAGGGTAAAAAGAAATGTTATTGTTTTATGCACATAAAAAAGTTTCATAAAGAATTCTATTGTTTTACAAAATTTACATGAGATTTTTCAGGATGTACCCACCACCTGATGAATGTAACTGTAACCCCATTTATTTGCATTTGAAGATAGATTTTCACCAACAAATATCTAGATAAGTTTAATATAAGTGAATATGAAATGACCAATCTATCTTCACCTTAAACCTGAAGAAAGTGAAAGGGTAATATTGATAAAAAATACATTGTACTTAAAAATAATATGCAGAATTTAAACCTCTTTGTGCTTACTTAAAGATAATAAAAATAGTAAAATAAAATAAAGCTAGGTGACAATGGCTTACTCCTGTCATCCTAGTTATTCAAGGTGCTGAGATTTGAGAGTCCTGCTGTGAATCTATGTCTGGCACTTTCAGACTTTGCCACTTTAAGAGTTTTATCTCCAATTAAGCAGTAAAAAAACTGGAAGTGGCGCTCTGGCTAAAGTGATAAAGTGCCAGCTTTGAGCAAAATTGTGTAGGGATAGCTCCAGGACCAGAAAAATGTAAAAGTAATAGTAAAAATTAAAATAATGAAAAGCAAATTAAATTCAAAACACATATAATAGATAAAAGGGCAATAGATACATAAATAAGTAGAAAAATAATTGAGAAATAGCAACAATGGTAAAAGATAATTTTCAAAAATGGTTAATAAGATTGATAGATTTTTGAGACTGATCCAGAACATAGTGACATCGACTTTCATATAAAAATTTATCAGCTGTATTTCTAGTAAAATGTCAAAGTTCAGTAGCTTTTAAATCTTAAAATATTTAGTATTTGTCTCTTTCAGAAATTCCTTTATTTTGCCTAGCCTTATTGAACAGCCTGAGTGTATATTTTTTTTACAATTTTTGGTGGGAAAAGGTGGGCTTGAAGAAATCTTTCTAGCATATTTTGTAGGGAATTATTTTATGTACCACTAAATATCATTTTTGTAATCTTCATTTACAAAAGAATGGATATAAGTGTAGATCATTTTTTGCCAGTCATGGGCCTTGAACCCAGGGCCTGGGCACTGTCCTTGGGCTTTCTCAAGGCTAGAGCTCAACCACTTGAGCCAGAGCACGACTTTCAGCTTTTTTCTGTGTATATGGTACTGAGAAATTGAACCCAGGTCCTTGTGCATGCTAGCAAGCACTCTATCACTAGGCCAAATTCCTTGTCTTTAGATCATCTTTTTAAGAAAATAAGTTAAATTAAAAAAAAGACAATGATTTAAATTATATATATATAATTCCCATACAATGAAATGTCTTATACAGAAAACTTAATAAATCTGTATAAAACTTTATTGTGCATTCCATCTTAAAATAGTGTTCTTTATTTCTTAAATCTCACAGGAATCATGCTGAGGTATGATGTGCTCCTTTTGTCTTCTTTTAATTGACATAATTGTTAGCTATTTGGAAGAGTAGTGTCAGATGGGAGAAATCAAGGAAAGAAAACATAATAATATACATAATTGTAGCTACAAGTCGGTGAAATGAAGAAAATATTCCTTAAATCTAAACTGTAGGGTGCACTTTAGATTCTTTGTATGACATCAGATAATGTATAAGTGTTTCATAGAAAGGAAAGTAAGATGACTTTTCATGTCTCTAATAATATAAAATCTTTTGAGGGGTTATAATTTGGGAGAATTTGGTCATGTCAAGTGTGATTAAATGACTGTAAATTATCCCCAGTTAGAAAGAACTGAGACAAAAGTATTATAAAAGCAATAATTTTCATTTTTAAAGTCATTGATAGGTGAGTTCATGTTACTTAATTTTATCTAAAATCTAGCAATGTAAAACAGTCCATTTGAAATTTAAATAGCCATCTTTGAAGAAACCTTAGTTTTCCTATCTGTCCTCTTTAGATCCTTCAAAGACAGAAAAGGTTGAAGTGTGCTTGTTTTACTCCCTATGCTCATTAATTTTTAAAGTCCCACTTTGAACTGACTGCCTTGCAATGATGTTTCACCTGATTGGTTATGGCAGGCATATTACTGTCATGTCACAAAACATGCTGCTTCAGAGAGTTAATTTTGAATATTTGATTCGAGATTAGAAAACATTGGTAGACTGATCTTAGACTAGAGAATCTATATGGAATTAATAATGTAATCTACAAGTTCAGGCAAAAATTGCTTATGTACAGTATTTATGTTAATCATAGAATCACTGGAGTGATTTTCCCAAAGGGCATATTGATAAGGTAACTAAATTGTTTCAGGCATCAGGGACATTATAATTAACGTTTCATTTAGTTTTATTAATTTGAAAAAAGTTTACCTGCAAGCTAATATTTGGGCAATGTGGAAATCTTATTACTTTAAATGTGAATGGTATGTATTTAATAATTTTGTTCAAACAATAACCTCTTAACAAGAAAGACAAACAAGAAAAGTAATAATGGTTTGTAATTTTAAATATAGTTTGTTAGTATAAGCATCAATATTTACTCTATGACCTTCCCTCTACTTATCGTAAAATGGAACTTTCCTTTGGATTCCTGTTAAATGTACAATAAGACAGAAGATTAATTTATTAGGAGGACCTAGGAAGTCACTTGAGATCACATAATCATAATTAAAACTTGTTGTTTTAAATAGAGAAATAAGAAAGGAAAAGAGGTCGGATATGAGAGGAAACAGAAGCACTGAATTCAGAATGAATGGGAGATATACAGAAAAGTATTATTTGAAGTGTCATCTCTCTTTTTTAAATTGTATTTTATTTTGGGGGTCATGTATAGAGAAGGGTTAAAGTTATATTCATCATATTGTGAGTACATTACGTCTTGAACATCGACAACCCTTTCCATGTTTTTCTTCCCACTTTCCCTTTTTCCCTCTCCAATGTCTGTTTTAATTTATACTCACATTCATTCTTCCTATTAATCATCCCCTCTTAGGACTGGTAGGAATGTGTGGGGAAATGGATACCTTCAATTTATAGTTTAGACTTCGAAATCCTGTGAGTCTAGTTGTAAAATTCACTCCTATTCCTAATGAGTCAGTGACTCATAAACTTCAAACATAAAGAGTGACTTACCACCACTGGATATTTGTTTTGAATAATAAGTGAATGAAATATCCTTTTTTATATTTCAAAATTAAATAGATATACTAAGTGCCTGTTGAAAATAAAACTCTGAAGTAGGCAATTAGTCTTAAGCCAAATATAAGAACAAAAATCAACAAGCTAAGTTTCAGCTGACTATGTCAAAATATCATAAATTCTGGGTTTCATGTCCTTTAAGTACTCATCTGACAGATGATGTTAGCCTGGATTACATATCCAATACAAAAACTTTGCCATATATCCAAAAAGTACATTTCATATTTATTATCAACAATTTCCAGGCAAGACTATAAGACATATACACTTGTAGTGCTGAAAATCAGGTCTGTTATTCATTGCACTAGAGGAGAATGCAAACTGTTAGAGATTATGGAACATCTTAGTGCAAAAATGTTAGGAAAGACTTATCAGGATTTAGTCATTCATAGGAGGTAGGCATGCAAGATTCTCCATGAATTCCAAGCTTTATGATTGAGTATCTCCCCAGATCTCTTAATAAAGATTACTCTGCTTCAGAGCATTCAAGTTATACACAAAGTAAGGCAAATGTAATCAACTAAACTATTAATATTAGTCTAGTTATAAGATTTCTATTTGTGCTCACACCAGGGCTTGAACTCAGGGCCTGAGACATGTCCCTTATTTTTTTTTGCTCATAGCAGACTACCAACAACTGGTGCTACTGCTCCCCTTACAGCTTTTTGATAGTTGGAGATAAAGAGTCTCAACACTTTTCTGATTGTGCTTGTTTTGAACCACAATATTCAGAGTTCAGATACTGGTATCTGACTTACTTATGTAATTCTCAGCCTGTTTATTCTAACCCGACATACCATATAGATTTACGCCACTTTCCCCTCAAATTACACTTCCTTGCAAACTGTATGCTTGATAAACCAAGACATTTCACATTTTCTCTGCTATTTCTGCCATATTATTTATTCATTTTTAAATTCTATTTTCAGGGTTATATATTAAGAAGGTATAGTTACAATTATAAGGTAGTGAGTACATCATTTCTTGAGCATAGTTACCCCTTCCCATATGGGTTATTCTGTTTCAATGTGACTTCTTAACAATTTCAATTTATATTAAAAGTGAAAATTTGCAGAATACTAATTTTAAGATATTCCACAAATCTCTTCGCAAGAATTTCCCTATTATTTTGTCAAATTGCAAAAGGCTGGAAATAGATCTGCAAAAATATTGTTAAAACAGTATTTTTTGTAATGTATAGAGGGGTCACAGTTACATTTGCCAGACATAGGGTACATCACTTCTCACACATTGACACCTCCTCTCATGTTTTTGTCCCCATTTCCCTCTCCCACCCCCTCCCAATCATCTTATTTTCCCCCTTCCTTTTCCTATTTCAAATAAACATATATACAATATACCAGGTAACAAAATCAGATACTGTAACAATATGAGATTAACCAAAGGGCAACAAAAGAGAACAGAAATGACATAGTATATTAAGAACAACAATCATATAATACAAAGCTCTTGTTTCCTGAAGATCCTTTCATTTAGCCTCATCCTATATGGTCTTATGTATCTATGTTTTGAGCTATTGTAGTCCTCTGCTTGGAGAGTCCTAAGAGTGTACTAATTATTACAAATGAGAGAAACCATTGAGCCTATGTTCATTTAGATCTGGTTTACTTCACTTAATATGATCTTTTTCCAAGTCTTTCCATTTCTATTTTACAAATGGGGCAATGTCATTCTTTCTGATGGCGGCATAGAATTCCATTGTGTATAAATTACAAATCTTGTCTCAAAGTTAAGAAATTCCTTTGAGATTTCTATTTTACACGAGGAAATTAAAGTCAAGTGTGAACAAATAAATTGTCTAAGAATAACAGATAATGAACCTAATATTTGAACATGCTTTTACTGTAGACTACCCTGCTCACTTCAAATACCAACCCATACTTTCTCTGTTTCTGATCCCCTTTCAGGAAGAATTATCTCCCCTTGATTATTAACTACACATATGTTTCTGTGGTAAAATTGTTTTTCTTATGCTGGAACTGGAGCTTGAACTCAAAACTTCAAGCACTTGTCTTAGTTTCTTAACAGTTGGCACTTTACCACTTGAGTCACACGTCCACTTTTGGATTTTTGATGATTAATTACAGATAAGAGTCTCACAGATTTTCTTCCTGATCTCAAACTGAGATCCTCAAATCTCAGACTCCTGAGTAAAATGGTAAAGGTTTAAGCTAACAACCAAGACATGAGAAAGGGTATCAATGTTTGTGAAGTAATGCACCTTCTATCTGGTGAATATAATGTAACCCTTCTATTAATTACAATATATATATATATATATATATATATAAAGATATAAGCTAACAATGGACACCAAGAAGAACGAGTAGGAGGAAAAGGAGTAGGAGGAAAATATATATGATGTGTGTGAAGAAATTATATGTAGTCTTCTGTTGTAGAATTTGTCTATGCAAACTATATGCACATTCTGTTTCACATAAATAAAATTGAATTTCTTCATGACAGCCATTGTTCTTACCTTATTCATATTCAAATGCAGTATTAGCCCAAGATTCTTGATCACTCGAGTCATCAAGATTTTTGACAGTGTGAGAGGCATCAAGGCATGAATACAAATTTGGAATGAGTATATAATTTTACAGCCTCCCTTCTTCAGTGTTTTTTGTAAGTTAGTTATGAATAGAGATACAAAATATCTTGGGACTTTCTACCCTGTTCCAGCCACTGATGTGCTACCTGAACTCTTGAACACAGTGCCATGACACTTTCATCCTTTTGTATCCGTAGTATGTCTCGAAATCAGTTACTGTGAATCCTCCAATTTTGCTTTTGTTGCTCAAATATTTTTTGACTACTTGGGATATTGTGATTACATATAGTACAGACTTGTACATTGACATATGTAGTTCTGTAAAGAATATCATTGATATTTAAGGGCATAGCCTTGGAAGTATGCATTGCCTTGAGTAGCAAAGATATTTCATATTGCATTTTCACCTGGTCTCTTTCTTTTGGCACTGCTGCAGGCTTTCTGCCATCATGGTTAATGCCCCCCAATCCCAACAGACTTTCTGTAAGTGTGGCAAGCAATAACCTCATAAAGTAACACAGTGCAGAAAGGGTAAGTATTCTCTTTATGCCCAGGGAAAGCATCTTTATGACAGAAAACAGAGTGACTGTGGTCAGACTAAGCCAATTTTCCAGAAAAAACTAAGACCACAAAGAAGATTGTACTGAGACTTGAATGTGTTGAGCCCAATTGCAGATCTAAGAGAATGCTAGCTATTAAGAGATGCAAACATTTTGAAATGGGTTAAGATAAAAAGAGAAAAAGGCAGGTGATCCAGTTCTGTTCCAACTTTTATTATGAATACAATACCATCATTTTGTCTAAGTTACACAAAATTCTCAAAGATGTCCTACACATTGAAAATCATCACAAACAAGATACCAACAGAGAAATGGCACCTAAACACTATACCAGATAACTATAGCAAGAACTGACAAGTTACAGGCCCTAACTAAATAGAAATATGGCAGTAACTAAGAAACATTTTTCAATCCTAACCCTCAGCTTCAACAGACTTACCTCTCCAATTAAAAGACACAGACTGACTAATTGGATCAAAAAGCAAAACCCATTTTCTGCTGTCTTCAAGGGACACATCTTGCTCCAAAAGACAAACATATACTGAGAATGAGAGTCTAGAATAAAATCTATCAAGCAAACTGCCCCCATAAACAGGCTCAAGTTGCCACCTTTATATCAGGTAAAATAAACTTCAAACTAGAAGTACTACGGAGGAACAAAAAAAGATATTATATTCTACTAAAGGGATCCCTGCCTCAGGAGGATATAACAACCTTAAATATCTACACACCAAATACCAGAGCACACAATTTCTATAAACAAACTTTACACACATTAAAAACACACATAGATACAAGCACAATGATAGTTGGTGACTTTAACACACACCTCTGGATAGATCAACAAGGCAAAACCTCAACAGAGAAATCTCAGAATTGAACAATTGCATAGACCAACTAGACCTAAAAGACTTCTGCACATTATTCCACCCACCAAAACCAGGACACATTTTTTTTTTCACCAGCACACGGAAAATTTTCTAAACTAGACCAAATTTTAGGGCATTAATCAAACCTGTGCAAAGTCAGAAACACTGAAATTATTCCCTGCATTTGCTCAGATCACAATGGCATCAAATTGGAATTGAACACCAATCTCCACCAACAAAACCCTGTACCCTGTGGAATCACCAGTGAGTCATTGAGGAGATCAGAAGAGAAATTCAAGTGTATGGCATTTAGTAAAAAGGAGCACATAAAATACCAGCTCCTTTGAAACAAAGCAAAAGCAATACTCAGAGGAAAATTTATAACTCTGAATGCCTACATTAACAAATAGAAAAATCTCAAAGCAACAATTCAATGGTGCACTTTAAGCTCTTGAAAAAAGAGCAACAAACCACTACCAATTCCACTAGAAGGAAACAAATTATTTTTTTATTGTAATTAATAAAAGGGTTACATGATATTTGCCAGATAGAAGGTGCATTAATTCACATACATTGATACCCTTTCACATGTCTTGGTACCCAATACCCTCCCCCCCAGCCCACCCCCCATCTTGGTTTTCCCCCTTCCCTATCAAATTTCAAATAACCAAATAAAAATAAATTCAATATTTCAGATAACAAAGTGAGATACTGTAACAATATGAGTTAGCCAAGGGACAGCAAAGCAGATGAGAGATAACATAGTACATTAAGGACAACAATCGTTCATTATATGGCTTTTGTTTCAATATCCTGGAGGTCCTTTCAATTAGCTTCATACTATATGGCCTTATGTATCAAGATTTTGCTCTATTGCATATCTCTGCTAGTAGAGTCCAAGGTTTCTACTGATTATGACAAATGAGGGAAACCATTGAGCCTATGTTCCTTTGAGTCTGGCTTACTTCACTTAATATGATTTTTTTCTAAGTCTTAAGGAAACAAATTATTAAAATTAAAGCAAAATTAAATGCATTTGAGTCCATAGAAACGATAAAAAGAATCAACAAAACAAAGAGATGGCTCTTTGAAAAATTAACAAATTTGACAGAGAGACCTATAGCAAATCTTTCCAAAAAAAGAATGAAGTACACCAAAATAAACAAAATCATTGATGAGAAGGGTAATATAATGATAGAAATTACCAACATCCAGTGCATCAGAAGGGAATACTTTTCAAACCTTTATGCCAACAAATATGAGAATCTAGATGAGATGGATGAATTTCTAGCAAATATTGACGTACCCAAATTGAACCTAATCTTACTAAACAGACATATTTCAAGTAATGAAATGTAAATGGCAATAAGAGATCTCCAATCCAAGAAAATCTCAGAACATGATGGATTCACAAGTGAATTCTATAAGGCCTGCAAAGCAGAGCTCACACCAATATCCTCAATCTCTTCAATGAGATTGAAAGAGAAGGATCTTTGCCAAACTTATTGTATGAAGCCAGCAAACCCTTACCCCCAAAACAGAGAGGGAGTCATCAAAGAAAGAGAACTATAGACCCATCTCTTTGATGCAAAGGTTCTCAACAAAATACTGTCCAATCATCTTCAACAACTCATTAAAAATTTTATACACTATGATCAAATAGGATTCATCACAGGGATGCAAAGCTGGTTCAGTTTAGGAAAGACAACTAATATAATTCATCACATCAGTTGGAGCAAGAACAAGATCACATGGTTATCTCAATAGATGCAGATAAGGCATATGACAAGATTCAAAACTCCTTTATAGTAAAAGATCTGCAGAAACTAGGAATTCATGGAACTTTCCTCAGTATAATAAAGGCTGCGTAGAGCATACCTCCAGCTAGCATTATATTAAATGACAAAAAGCTAAAGCCATTTCTTCTAAAATCAGGAATGAGACAAGAATGCTCACTCTCTCCACTCCTCCTCAACACACTGTTAGAATATCTAACCAGAGCAATAAGGCAACAAGCACACATAAAGGAAATAAAATAGGCGAGGAAGAAGTGAAACATTCCTTCTTTGCAGAGGAAATGATTCTTTACTTAAAGAACCCTATAGACTCCACTCCCAAGTTACTTGAGCTTCTTCAAAACATTGGCAAAGTAACAGGGTATAAAACTAGCTCTCAAAAATCAATGGGTTTTCTTTATGCCAGCAATGAGAAGAGAGAAGAAGAAATCAGGAAAGCAATTCCTTTTGCAATCGCCTCAAACAAAATAAAATACTTCAGAATTAACTAAGGATGTAAAAGATCTTTATGGTGAAAATTTTAAAACCTGAAAAAGGAAATAAAAGTAGAACTAAGGAAATGGAAAAACCTCCCATGCTTCTTGTTTGGAAGAATTAACATCATGAAAATGGCAATCCTGCCAAGGGCTATCTACAAATTCAATGACATACCCATCAATCTCACAGTGTCAATCATTTATGAAATAGAGGGAGCAATGCAAAAATACATATGGAATAAAAAAGACCCCCAAATAGCAGAAAGAAGAGCACTGGAGGAATGCAAACACCAAACTTAAGAGTCTATTACAGAGCTATAGTAATCAAAACAATTTGGTGCTGGCACAAGAACAGGCCTGACGACAGACAGAATACAACTGAAGACCCAGAAATCAACCCACAGACCTAGGGCTACCTAATCTTTGATAAGGGAGCCAACAAAATAACATGGAAGAAAGACAGAATCTTTAACAAATGGTGTTAGCAGAACTGGTTGAGCACCTGCAGAAAACTAACGTCGGATCTGTATATGTCAACCTTCATGAGGATTAACTCCAAATGCATCAAAGATCTTGAGGTAAAAGCAAATACCCTGCTAAGGTCTCCTTAGCACAGGTCAAAACATTCTTAATAAAATCCCAGAAACACAACAAATTAAAGAAAGTGTGAAAAAATGGGACTACAATAAATTTCAGAGCTTCTATGTGGCAAAGGACATAGCTAGCAAGTTCAATAGAAAGCCCACAGAATGGGAGATTTACACTCCCCATACAGCAGACAAGGGCCCCATGTCTACAATATATTTACAGCTCAAAAAATTGAATCTCTCCAAAATGAATCCTCAAAGAAACAACCACCCCTTAAAAGGTGGGCTAAAGACTAAAAGAGAGACTTTTGTGAAGAAAAAAGAATTACCTGTAGACACATGAAAAAATGTTTGACATCTCTGGCCATAAAAGAAATGCCAGCCTAAACAACTGTGAGATTCCACCTCACTCCAGTTTCTTGATAATGGCATTATCAACCAATCTAATAACAGATTCTGGCAGGGATGTGTCCAAGAGGGATCTCTACTACCTTGTTGATGGAAGTATAAACTTATTGAACCATTATGGAAAGCAGTATGGCAGTTCCTCAAAAGACTAAACATAGAATTTGGTTATTTGAAATCGGATAGGGAAGGGGGAAAACAAGATGAGGGGCGGGGTGGGGGAGGGAAATGGGGACCACCACATGAGAAGGGATATCAGTGTATGTAAACTAATGCACCTTCTATCTGCTGAATAGAATGTAACCCTTCTATTAATTACAATTAAAAATTTATGAAAGAAAAAAGTCTAAACATAGAGCTCCCCTTTGACCCAGCAACCACTCTCCTTGACATTTACCCAAATGTCCAGAAAGAAGGACATATTAAACTAGTAGCATAATGATGTTAATTGAAGCATTATTTACCATAGCTAAGATATGGAATCAACCAGATGCCTCTCAGTAGATGGATGGATCAAGATGTGGTCCTTATACACAATGGAATTCTATGCTGCCATCAGAAAAATGACATCAGCCCATTTGTAAGGAAATGGAAAATCTTGGGAAAAAAATATTAAGTGAGGTAAGCCAGTCCAAAAGGAAAATAGGCCCTATGATGTTTCTCATTTGTAATAATTAGTACACATTTAGGATTCTCCTAACAGAGGATCATAATAGATCAAAAACTGTGTACATAAGGTCATGCAGGATGAAACTAAACGACATGAACTCTACGTTAATGAAACAAGAGGTTTATCTTTGTGATAGTTGTTCTTAATGTATTATGTAAAGTTATTTCTTTTCCATTTTTTCCACTTATGGTTAATCTTATGTGGTTATTCTTATCTGAATTTACATACTGTTATACTGTATACACACTTATTGGTTTATTTGAAATAGGTATGGGAAGAGGGAAAACAACACTACTGGGGGAAGGGGAGGGAAAGGGGACAAATTCATGAGAATGGGTATCAAGGATTGGGAAATAATGTATCTACCACCTGACGAATGTCACTCTAACCCTCTATACATTAGCCCAACAATAAAGTGCAGTTAAAAGAAAAAGATAGTGGAATTGCTAGGTCAGTCATAGGGGAGCTCTATGTTTAGTCTTTTCAGGAACTGCCATACTGCTTTCCATAGTGGTTGAAGGAGTTTGCACTCCCACCAACAGTGTAGTAGTGATCCCTCCTGGCCACATCCCCTCCAGCATCTGTTGTTATTCGTTTTCTTGATCCTGGCCATTCTAACTGGAGTAAGGTGGAATCTCAGAGTTATTTTGATTTGCATTTCTTTTATGGCCAGAGATGTTGAGCATTTCTTCATGTGTCTATAGGCCATTTTTATTCCTTCTTCTGAGAAGACTGGCAAATTTTTTAGTGGTATGGTTGTGCCTTTGGAGATTAGTTTTGGAGTGATTCAATTTTTTGAGCTGTTGATATATATTTAGATATGAGGCAGCTCCTCAAAAGACTAAACATAGAGCTCCCCTGTGACCCAGCAATTCCACTACTAGGCATTTACCCAACCATCCAGAAACAAGGACATACTAAATCCACTAGCACAACAATGTTCATTGCAACGCTATTTACTATAGCAAAGATATGGAACTAACCCAGATGATGAGTGAATCAACAAGATGTGGTATTTATACACAATGGAATTCTATGCTGCTGTCAAAAAGAAAAACATCACCCCATTTGTAAGGAAATGGAAAGACATAGAAAAAATCATATTAAGTGAAGTAAGCCAGACTCAAAGGAACATAGGCTCAATGGTTTCCCTCATTTGTCATAATTAATAGAAACCTTGGGCTCTCCTAGCAGAGATTTACAATAGAACAAAGCCTAGATACATAAGGCCATATAGAATGATGCTAAATGAAAGACCTTCAGGATATAGAAACAAAAGCCATATAATGAGTGATGTTGTCCATAATGTACTATGTTATCTCTCATCTCTTTTGCTATCCCTTGGTTATCTCATAATGTTACAGTATTTTACCTGGTTATTTGATATATTGTATATATGTATATTTGGTTATTTGAAGTCAGATGGAAAATGGAGGAAAACAAGATGAGGGCCAGGGATGGGGGGGAGGGAAATGGGGACAAAGACCTGAGAAAGGGTGTCAATGTATGTGAAGTATACACCGTCTCTCTGGTGAATATAATGTAACCCTTAATTACAATAAAAACATATGCAAAAAATAAAAAGAAAAGAAAAAGGAAAGAATATGGAATATATGTCCATCTTTTAGTGTCTTCAATTGCTTTTTTTAAAGAATTTATTAACATTGATTTTTTCAAATGACATATTTAACAAACAAGTATTCAAGAGGGAGTCTCTATATATAATCACTGGCACTTATATTTTAGAACAAATTAAAATTAGGCAGAGGCTTTGTATGTCATAGATACATATTTATCTATGTAATAAAACATTATGTCTAAAGAGTCATATATTTTTATGTCTATGTATTTGTGTTTATATTTCCAATACCTTGTCCATAGCATTGGGTCACAACAGATTTGAGAGAGACTCGATAAATGGGACTACCTAAAAATAAAAAAATTTCTGCACAGATAAAAGCATAGCTACTAAAGTAGAAAGACAGCCAACTAACTGGGAAAATATATTTACCAGTAATACATCTGACAAATGCTTAATATCCAGTATCTACAGGGAACTCAAGAAACTAGTCCCCCCCAAACCCAACAAACCAGTCACTAAATGGGCAAGGGAACCATCAAGAGTTTAAAAGGCAAAAAAGCATATGAGAAAATACTCATCATCCATGGTCATAAAGTAAATGCAAATAAAAACCCTAAGATACCACCTTACCCCAACAAGAATGGCCAAGATTTTGAACTCAGACAATGACAGTTGCTGGAGGGGTTGTGTGGAAAAAGGAACCCTACTGCACTGCTGGTGGGATTGTAAGCAAGTTCAGCCACTATGGAAAGCAGTGTGGAGGTTTCTTAAAAAACGGAAAATTGACCTTCTCTGCGATCCCACCATACCACTCCTGGGCATCTATCCTGAACATCATAACCCAAGATATGATAAGGACACCTGCTCAGCTATGTTCATCTCTGCACTCTTCACAATAGCCAGGTGATGGAAACAATCCAGATGCCCTACTGAGATGAATGGATACAGAAAATGTGAGATATATATATATATATATATATATATATATACACACACAATGGAATTCTACATAACCAACAGACAAGATAACATAATAGCATTTGCAGGGAAGTGGATGATTCTAGAGTGAATCATGTTGAGTGAGACAAGTCAAGACCAAAGGAACAAAAGTCGCATGGTGACCTTCATATGTATCTATTAGATCCAAACAGTATAAGAGCGAGGACTCAACTGCTTTTTTAAAATATAATTTTGTAGTGATTAAGGTCTTCTACTGAGATGTTCAGTTACTTCAATATATTATAATTTTTGTTCTGGCAGTCCTTTGCCATCTTGGGTAAATTTCTCCCTAGATGTTAATTTTGGGATCTTTCTGAGTGAAATTGTTTTAATGAAATTTTTCTCAGAAAATTTGTTATTAGCATATGAAACAGCAAATTATTTTTGCTTTCATTTTGTGCTCTGTTGCCTATTGAACTTATCAATCAGTTTTTGGTGGAGTCTTTAGTAGAATTATATCATCTGTATACAGAAGAAATTTGATTCCTTCTATTTCTGTATGTGTACTCTTTATTGTTCATGTAGATGGATTTCTCAGGCTGAATTTTTTAGTACTATATTCAAAGATGATGGTGAGATTTCCTAACTTCTGTTGTCCTATCTACAGTAAACAGTAAATATTTAGAATTTCTGTCATCCATATGATGGAGACAGTTGTCAAATATTGCTTTTCATTACATTGATGTTTAGTCCTATTCTACCTAATTTGTTCAGTTTATTCCTCAGTCCCTTTTCCATATCTTTAAGACTTTCATCCTCCAAGGTGTTTGTGTGAAGTACTGCATTTATTAATTTATGTGTGGTGGGGAACTTGTCCCTCCATTAGATAGAGGTGCAGATGTAGGTGCTTCATGAAGAAAGGCAATGTGAGACTTTTTTTTTTATCGAAGTTAGGTTGCCTATACCTCCCAGCCATGCATGTCTGAAGATAAGGTGGCAGCTGAACTGCCTGGCTCCAGCCCTTTCAGCTATGACACATGAAGACAGATGTGTAGGCAGCACTGCAGATGACTAAAGCCAGAACAATTCTTCTAAGGGCCATCCTTGTCTCTGAATACTCAGGGAGAGAGTGACTATTATTGTCACTGTAGCTGACTCAGCTCTATTTCTTGAAAAAATGTGAGTAGGAGTTGGGTTGCTGTTGGAGACAAGCAAAATGTTGGCACAGGAGCCATATTTTTAATTTCTGCAGTTAAACAAGTCTTTTGGAATTTTCCTTGGCATCCACATTTTTTAGGCAGAAATAACATAAAATTTATGAAAAAATGTTATGAGAGACAGCCAGATTTGTACTCTCCAATTTGTTTAAAAACCAGTAATGATTTTGTTCTGGTTTTCATCTCCTGGCCAGCTTGTGCCATTGTTTGGGAAGAGTATCCATTTGTGGCATCTATGATTCTTCTCAGTGACTCTTCCTAAATCCTTAGGCATTTTCAGGTTCTAATCATCAGAAGAGCGAAACAGCAATTCTTCTCAAAGTTGAGAGGAAAATAACTTCTGTAACAGGTGGAGAGATCAATACAGAAGTCCATGTATTATATGAAGTTCATCTCTCTCCACTCACCTCAAGAACCTCAGTTAAGGTCTTTCCAAATCATCTGATAATATTATAAGAGTTTTCAAACAAATACTATAATAATATCTTGTGCCAAATCAAACGAAGGTAGAAAATTATACATTCGTGAGACTGTTCCTTAATGTAATGAATAAGAAAAATTAGAGAAAGACATTGAGAAATTGTATGATTTTCCCATTGCAGTATTATAAGCTTTTATCATATGAGTGCTACTGTAACTCACTGAGACATCAATAAGTTATTACACAAGCAATGTGACATTTTAAAATAAGTACAATAACTCCTTAATTGTTTTAAATTCTTAATCACATGATTGGAACTATCATCTACAAGTTTAGGGAACAAATAGTAAATGGACATTTGTCAAGTGTAGTTCAACATCACTCATTCTTCCAAAAAGTTAAGAAACATGATGAAAATTCCTTTGAGAGAGTTCTGGGTGTATTTGGAAAGGATGGTTTCATAAATTAGTTCCTGGTTGTATGTGGGATGAGAAGAGGTGAACTGATGGCCTAGTGCCTAAATGTTTAGGATAGATTTTTACATAGTTGATTGCTACACATTCCTTTGATAAATACAAATCAAGCATCATGTATTTTTTCACTTGCTGACAGTTCAAAATGCAAAACTCAAGGCAATCAAAGTTCCCTAGGTTGGAACTTTGGGTAATTAAGAAAGGGTCTGAAAAATTACTTTGCATTCTCTGCAGTACATTTCAAGCAACTAAAGTACAAATTTTTTCTTTGGCAGCTATCCTGAATAATCAGTACTAGGTTTCTTTGATCGAATATATAGGGAATCTATATTTTAATGTGAATATGTGTGAGAAGTTTAGACTTGTGGAAGGTGGAAAGTTTTCTAACTATATATAAGTATAGTGAATTCTTAAAAGTTATAACTTATTTACTTTCAAAAATGTCATGTTAATGTGATTCCTATGATTCTGCAAACTGAATGGTTTTCTATTATGCCAAGATCCCCAAGGATCCCATAACTAAACAGACATCTCTTTATAAACCAGAGATACATCATTCAATTTTTTAATAATAATTACTCACTTTAATAGTTGCTTTGTAAAATTATACCCAATACTCACATCTAAATTTCTAATAAATATTATAACTTTTAATTAAATATCCTTTTCTTAACTAATGGAAAAATTTTGTTTTAAAATACTATCTCTGAATTTGTGCCACACTGTATTTTTAAGAATATTGAACACAATGATACTTGGACTTCTTTTCTTATTTAAAACATTGACTACATATTAGAAAATATCTTTACATAACTTTTGTTTGCTTTGTTCACAGAGAATCAAGAAGTTTTTCAATATTATCACTGAAATTTTTCAAAAGGGGAGCTAATGATAAAGCTCTTCATTGTTATTGAACATTGCTTGGCTAACTAATCAACTGCATTTTCTGTTCTCATGAATTTGTAAAGTATTAGTTTTAAATTTAAGATATTTGCTATAAAAATGTTACTTTATAAAAACATAACAGCAAAATTATTCTAAGGTATCTTGATTACAATGCATCACTATTACTATATGTGAAACTACCTACAGAATAGAAGGTGTTATTATTATAGATAATATTACTAATATTATCTATTATATGTGAAAACTAACTCCTAACCTTTTATGTTTGAGTTCCTGCCCTCTTTACTAAGAATTTGGTTCACATTGTATCATATTAAACTTTGTGTTACATATTTTCTATGAATTGAGCATAAAGAACATCAAGGAAAAGTATGTAGATAAATCATTTTTTTCTCTTCTGTCTTTTACTGTAATTTTAAAGCTATAATATAGTAATTCTATTTATAATTTATCAAGTATTTCTTTTGTGTTAAATGGTTTTCATATTTCCCATGTGTAGCTTCAACCAAGAATTAGTCAATGAAAGTTAGGTTTTAAGGTTTAGTGAGTAGAACAAAAGGGAAAAGGAACCACTTGTTACAGTTTGTATATGAAAAGATTGGTATAATTGAACGTGAGTGTGGACTGAGGTAAAATCAAATGGCTGGCCTTAGTGAACCTGCTCAGATGCTGTAAATAAATAGAAAAATGCTATAAGAAGAGAAAAACTACTGAAAAATACAATGAAAAAATAAGTGACTGTCAATTGGAAGATGTCAATGGATTTTAAAGGATAAATTTACAGAGCAATATAATTGTAATATATAAAATAGTACAGAAAAGCATTAGAGTACATTGAATCATTTCTACATGGATCATCTTATTTATACGTATTTTCAGAAGTGGAGCACTGCCAGGAAAAGTATTCTCATGAGTGAGATGTTTCATCCCTTCTCAGCCAAATAAAGGACTTTGAATCTAGAATACATCTTTATCTAAGAGATAGAATCCACTAAATTTATGCTTGATTTCTTGCCTGATCGCTTGATGTGTGATATTTTTCTTTAAGAATCGTGTCTCGAAGTAAGCCATAGGCTCAATGGTTTCCCTCATTTGCAATAATTAGTACAAACCTAGGACTCTCCTAGCAGAAGATTGCAATAGCTCAAAACATAGGTACATAAGGTCATATAGGATGAGACTATAGGATCTCTAGGATATGGAAACAAGAGGTTTACCTTGTGTGGTTGTTCTTCTTAATGTACTATGTCATTTGTGTGATTGTTCTTCTTAATGTACTATGTTATTTCTCTTCTCTTTTTTCCCCTTTGGTTAATCTCATATTGTTACTGCATCTGACTTTGGTACCTGGTATACTGTATATACATTTATTTGTTTATTTGAAATAGGAAAGGCAGGGGGAATAACAAGATGATTGGGAGGGGGGTCAAGGAAAATGGGGACAAAACCATAAGAGGGGGTAACAATGTATGAGAAGTAATGCACCTACTACCTGGAGAATGTAACTGTAACCCCTCTATGTATTACTCTGATAAAAAATAAAATAAATCGAAAAGAAAGAACTGAGTCTTTCTTTATGGTGTGTGTGTGTGTATATGTGTGTGTGTGAATCCTGAGACAAATCCTGGGCTTCCAGTGTTCAGACTTCACACCAGAAGTTGCGGAAGTATATGACCAATTCCTTTTCGCAGCTTCCAGGATTTTTACTTGCCAGGTTGGCTCACATTCTCGGTTGGGACTGATGTTTCTTTTCTATGATGAGTAAAACTCTTATTTTATTCAGTGATTGAATATCAATACACTCCTTAATAATCCTTACACCCAGATTCATTGGGAGAGGTGTTTAGATGACTTCCTTTGGTGGTGGATGTATGCTGGTATTTGATATCCCCATACAGTTAGGTACCTTGTGTGTCATTTATTTTCTGGACATAGTATTCTGCTCCTTTGTTCTGGCCTAACTTTTCATGGATATTTATAGAGTAAAAAGTCTTGAGAGCTAGAAGTGGTATTTAGTTTTGGAGCATTGTACAAGTTTGCACCCTTGGAAGATACATGATATACCTACAGAGCAAAAGTAAACAACTATACATTTTATTATAATGCCTCATTCCAGAACAAAGTACAGACATTATAAAATATTTATTTTATATAAACTCTCCTTATAAAATGTTTGTGTTCTCTAAGCCCAAGGTAATACATGACTCCTGTTATGCCCTCTCCTGGATGTCACTTAATTTCCTATATGTTATCCTGTGTGAATTTGGGAAAGGGGGTTCTATATGAAAATTTGATGTTATGTTAATTCTTACTGTTTATCCTAACAATAATAAGCTGTTGTTTGTTTCAGGCCAAATATGGGTTACTTCCAATATCTATGAAATTGTGTCAGTTCACATGATAATATGTAAGTAAAGAAAAAGCTCATCTTCTCTAGGGTTTTCAACATGGACCTGCTTGGAATTGGCTGTCAAACTGATTAGCATTAATTAATTAATGTTAGCCATCTCTGACAACACATTATCATCTGGTATAATTATAGTACTTCTAAAAATCACTGCTGGATGATGGGCTTTGATCACTAATTTTATTCACTTAATTTTTTAAAATCTAACAAGTATATTTCTGTGTAATGAGAAAAATTGAAAAGTATCTATGTGGAACATGCTACATCTCTACACATCAATGAAGGCTCTACACAGCAAAAGATGGTGTATTCTCACATAGAAATTGTGAAAATAAACACAGCGAATTACTTCAGCCTGAGGTATTTCTATGACCTAGTCTCTCACCTCTAATAATAATCTTGTTGTCATTGCACCCATAAAATGTGTCTATTTGAAGATAAAAGATTTCAAAGAAAAATAGAAATAATATTCTAAAGATTGAATATAATCATTAGAGCATAGAATGTAAGTTTTAAAGAATTTAATTTTTTCTTTTAAAAATATTTCTTTCAAACACATTTCTCTACCCTTTCTAATTCCTTTGTGGTTAGTCTGTTCAAGTGTTTTGTAATAACCATATAGATCATATACTTTTTCAAAGGGTCCTTTCAGAGGCTTCAGAGCAATTAGCTTATATGTGGTTGACATATATTCTACATACTCAATCATTTAATCATGAATTATAAGAACTACCTTCACATATCCTTTTGCATTGGAGCGTCATATATATGAGCAGTGTGCAAGAATTCATGGAACATTAATTTCTCACAAAATGTACCATAATTTCCTATATATGACCTTAGCTCAAAAATGATAATAGAATTTACTATCCTGACACATAGAATGCAGAACTTCTATACTCATGATATAGCTTATCACAATAAGAGGATAATGATAAAAGAACAAAGGTACATGCAATGAAGTCTAAAAGAAAACAGGAACAAGCTTCCAGCCTTCCATCACACTGGAGTTGTGTGTGTTATGATCTAACAATCCCAGAAATAAAATAATGGGCACTTGTTAAATATGTCATTTGAAATATGATATAAAATCAATGTTAATAAATTGTCAATAAAAAAGAAAGTAAAACCTGGACACTTGTGAAAGGTATTCCTCATTTGGAAATTTCACGGGATCCTTTTTCTTGAATATTGGTGTGTGGACTCATCTCAGCTACTCGAACTAGCACCTAAAAGGAGTCAACTCAAGTCACAATGATAAAATAAACCCACCTTCAGTTGTAGCTCAACTGAGCTATTTAATGAGGATAAACTTATTTATGTAATTTAGGAACATGGTTATTACAAAAGGATGGAGACATCCTAGAGCAAGTGATTCTGGGAAGACCTACACTATAGGAATTTGTGGAGATCATTTTTACCTCCAAATTTCAGTGCATTGAGGGTGGTAAGATGAATCAGGCATAGAAAGGAGCATTAAAATTTACCAAAGCAAGCCGGGCAGGGTGGCTCATGCCTCTAATCATAGCTACTCAGGAGGCTGAGATCTAAGAATCAAGGTTCAGTACCAGTCCTGGCACAAAATGACCTGAGACTCTTATCTCCAATTAACCTGTAGAAAATGGAAATTGTAGCTTGGCTCAAGGGTAGAGCTTTAGTCTTGAGCTGAAGGGCTCAGGGACACAGCCCAGGCTGAGTTCAAGCTACACAACCCACAAAAAATACGAGGCATAAAAACTGCCCAGAGTAGGAGAAGATCTTCACCAACCATACAACGGACAAAGACCTCATATCTAAAATATATCAACAGCTCAAAAAATTGAATCACTCCAAAACTGATCTCCAAAGTAACAACCATCCCATTAAAAAATGGGCCAAAGACTTAAAGAGAGTCTTCTCTGAAGAAGAAACAAAAATGGCCTATAGACACATGAAGAAATGTTCAACATCTCTTGTCATAAAAGAAATGCAAATCAAAACAACTCTAAGATTCCATCTCACTCCAGTTAGAATGGCCAGGATCAAGAAAACTAATAACAACAGATGCTGAAGGGGATGTGGCCAGGAGGGATCACTACTACACTGTTGGTGGGAGTGCAAACTGGTTCAACCACTATGGAAAGCAGTATGGCAGTTCCTCAAAAGACTAAACATAGAGCTTCCCTATGACCTAGCAATTCCACTACTTGGCATTTACCCAAATGTCCAGAACCAAGGACATACTAAATCCACTAGCACAACAATGTTCATTGCAGCATTATTCACCATAGCAAGATATGGAACCAACCTAGATGCCCCTCAGTTGATGAGTGGATCAACATGATGTGGTATTTATACATAATGGAATTCTATGCTGCTGTCAGAAAGAATGACATGGCCCCATTTGTTAGGAAATGGAAAGACTTAGAAAAAATCGTATTAAGTGAAATAAGCCAGACTCAAAGGAACATAGGCTCAGTGTCAATGGTTTCCTTCATTTGCCATAATCAGTAGAAGCCTTGTACTTTTCTAGGAGAGATTGGCAATAGAGCAAAACCTTGATATATAAGGCCATGTAGTATGATGCTAATTGAAAGTACGTGTAGGATATAGAAACAAAAGCCATATAATGAATGATTGTTGTCCTTAATGTACTATGTTATCTCTCACATCTTTTGCTTTGCCTTGGTTATCTCATATTGTTACAGTATCTCACTTTGTTACCTGATATATAGGATATATTTGTATTTTGTTATTTGAAATTGGTTAGGGAAGGGGGGAAACAAGATGAAGGGTGGGGGGGGAGGGAAATGGGGACCAAGACACGAGAAAGAGTATCAATGTATGTGAATTAATGTACCTTCTATCTGGCAAATATCATGTAACCCTTCTATTAATTACAATAAAAATATATGAAAAAATTCTTTTTTGGTGCCCACATTCTATGGAAAGTAGGTACATAAACTACTTTTTTTGTTGTTATTGCTCATGAGGCTTTTGACAAAAAATCAATATAATTTTATGGCCATTATTAAGGGGTTGTCTAGGGAATTACCATTTCATAAGTCAGGTAATGACAACTTTTCTTGTTTTGGACAATGTCTCACCTTTCTTTACTTTCCTTCTTTCTCCCTGTCCAAAGGATATATAGGTCATTTTACATATAATGTATATTAAATACTTTGATTGCATTTGTTCACCCTTCCTCTCTCTTTCTGCACCCAAGCAAAACCAAACATCACCAACAACCATAACATCAAGAACAATAAAACCCCATATTTCTATGCTTGAAATTTATTTTGATTTTGATTTTGATTTAGTATTTTAAATGTTTAAGGAAATTATACCTTTGTGTTTCTCTCTTAAGGGAATCCTTCTTTAGTCTATGCATGAATTCCTAGAGTTCTGTACAATTTATCATGTCTCTCATGTCTCCACATATGAGAGAAAACCTGTTCTGTTTTTCTCTCTGAGCTTGTCTTAGTCACTTAGCATGATTTTAACTGCAAATGGCATAATCTTATTCCATGTAATGCATGAATAAAATCCCAGATTTTGATAGCTCATGCCTGTGATCCTACCTACTCAGGAGGTTGTGATCTGAGATCAGTTTATAGTGATCCCAGGCAGTAGTCTTGAGACCTCCAAAAAGCCAAAAGTTGAGCTGTGACTCAAGTAATCAAGTACTGGCCTTGAGCATAAAGTTCCTAGACCCTTAGTTTAAGCCTCAGGACATGCAAACACACAAAAATCTCCCCAGAATATTGACATCACTGCTGAGCCATGGTTGCCTCATCTATCTAACCCTGGCTATTTGAGAGTTAAGAGCAGAAGGATTGCTATTTGAAGTCACCCAGAGCAGAATTCAAAAGATCTTATTTCAAAGATAACCAACAAAAAATAAGACTGGAAGTATGGTAGAACACCAGCCTAGAAAATAAAAAGCCTTTAGTTCACACTGCAGTATCACTCAAAAAAAAGGTAAAGAATATTTACCTTTCTGAAAAACAAATCTTCAAAATTTATTTTGCAAAATGTAAACTCAGTATCATTTAAATATCAACTCCAATTTCTTCCTTTCCTTAGACCTTTTTAATTACCATTGTACTTTTGATTTTGGTGAACTTAACTACTTTAGATTCTCATATAATTGGAATATATAGTGGTTGTTTTGTGACTGGATTATTTCCAGAGTGTAATGTTCTCCAGCTCTGTCTATGATCTGAAATGAGAAAAAATTTTCTTTCTTTTAAAAGATGAATCATATACCACTTATACATGTTCTACATTTTTTATCCTCTAATTCTTGAATACACATTTGGTTCATGTCCCTTCAGAATATACTTAGAAAATAAATTCTTTTGATTGGATACATTCAGATACATAGACACACATCCACATAACTAAACTAATAAGTATCTTATAGATATTTTATCTATGACATGATAATGATTTCATGTATGTTCTTATAGTTATTGTCAATATGTGGATTAATTTACAACTATCAATGGTTCTAGAATAGATGTATAAATCTGAAATTTTGATATATATCCAGCTACTAAAATTTCCTTGTCTTTTCATGTATTACAGATGCTGAAACAAGTGCCTGGAATACACCACTGGAGAAGGTATCTGTCAGAAAAAGCATTTAAATTGAGATAGCAAGCAAATAAGGAAATTAAACAATGTATTAGATGATAAGAATTTTTAGCAAAATAGATCAGATTGAATCATACTGAATATCCACAAAACATAATGGACAGATTTCAGCACTTAAATGTGTGTAGGAATAGTTTCATTAGATCAAATTAGAAAGGTGGTACAGGAGGATTATTTTTCCCTTGTGGATATTAAGGTAAAGATATTTTAAGCAGAGACAAAAGCCATCAAAAAGTTCCTAATGCAGGAACTTCCTAGGAAGGAAGGAAGGAAATTAATCTGGATGATACTAGGTTGATGGGCATACTCAAGCTATCATTCTGAGGCTGGAGGAAAAAAAAACCAGATGAGCATTAAGAAATCTCTTTTTATTCAATGGTTCACTCTGACCTCATTGTTCAGAATATGCCTTGAGGGGTTGGTGGACCAAGAGAGGGAAGAACCCACACTGAAACTATCATAGAGAACAGTTAAAAAATGATTAAGACAGTATCACTGGAACATGGTGATATTACACTGTGAATAGATCCGTTGTAAGTAGGTTTGAAGAGTAGAAAATGTAGTGTTGACCAGGAGAATGAATTGAGTAGCAGTGTAAGCAGGGTCAATGGAAAGCTTTGGTCTGATTCTTTAATGTATGGAACTGGCAGCATCTTAGATAGATGAAGCTATTGGAAGAATAAGTCTTTGAGAAAAACCAAGTAAGTGTGACAGCCTAGTTTTGATAATTTTATATTATATACAAAATAGATACACATTCAAGTGTATTGGATCAAGAAGTCTTATGTATTGGGGACAGAAACAAGACGTAGATTTAGACCCCAACTGATACGCAGGGCCCTACTTTTCAGTTCAATGTAGTGGACATAGGTTTTGAAGGCTTTTCAAATATACACTAAGATCTTTCAGGCCTGCAGAAGGTGGTAGTGATGCCTGTGTTTGGAACAAGTAGGGCAGGAGATAGAAGATTTAAGCTGAGGAGGTAGAAGCTTCAAACTTGACATGACTTTTTTTCTACCATACTTTAATGGAATGATGAAATTGAATAATAGACTTAAGAATAATTCTCATGTTATACATTGAAGTGTAATAAACTATAAAACAAAACCCTATGCATTTGTAACTTGGTTGTTAGGCTCACAGAGTTTACACATAGAAAGTCATCCAAACAGTGTCTAGACAAGTAGAGAATGAACTCTTCAGCACTCTGAGATGTATAATATATACTCAGTGGAACGTGCTGCTGCCATCAGAAGGAAAACATCACCACATTCATAAGGAAATGGAAAGACTTGGAAAAAAATCATATTAAGTGAAGTAAGCCAGACCCAAAGAAACACCGGCTACGTGGTTTCCCTCATTTGTAATAATTAGTATAGGTCTAGGATTCTCCTAGCAGAGGATCACAATAGCTCAATAGGTATGTACTTATGACTATATAAGATTATGTTAAATAAAATGCACTCCAAGATATGGGGGAAAAAGATGTTTTTCCTTGTGGTTGTTGTTTTTAATGTACTATGTGAAGTTAAGTCTTTTATCTTCCTCCCCCTCCATGGTTTATTCCCTGTTGCCACTGTATCTGATTTTGGTACTTAGTATATATGTTTATTTGAATTAGGGAAGGGAAGGGGAAGCACAGAATGGTGAGACAAAGGACAAAGGGTGAACCAATGTAATGAACTTGACAACTTTGTGGGGGGAATTGTTGGGAGGAGGGAAAGTGGGATGCAGTGTGGGAGGGGGTAACAATGTTCAACAAGAAATATTCTCACTACCTTATATATGTAACTGTAACCCCTCTATACATTACCTTGACAATAGAATTGAATTAAATTAAAATCAAAAAAGAAGGCAGAAAGCCCTGGTTCAGGCAGGGGAGACATCTGAAAAGGGAGGTATCCTGTAACTTAAAGAGAAAATTGAGAAAGTTTGTTACCAGGGAGCTAAGAAAACGAAGTTATTCCTTTACAGGAGTATGAACTACCAGAAGTTTTGCTGAAAGCCTGCATATAATGAAAAGTAAAATGAGCCTTAGTATTTAAGTGTATGAATAGAGATTCTTGTCATGGTGATTATAGAGGAGTGAGGGCTAAACCTCTGAATGATGATAATTTGAAAACAAGTAAAGAAAGAGTTAGAGACAGTGGAAATGTGTGATTGTCCCATGAAGATTTCCTGAGAAAAAGACTATTCGAAATGAGTCATATCCTCAGGAAATATCTATTTATGATAATAACTGTTAATAGTGGAAAACCTGTACCTACTTATCTGCAAGTGGAAATTGAGTCACTGAACTACTTTCAAGTTATAATTAATTCTCTCTAATACTTGATAAAATATCAAGGCCTTTGCACTGTTTACTCAGATTTAATTCCTTAGCACCTCTCTCAAAATTTCTCACATTCTAAGTGATGTTGAATTCTTTTGTGTAACTTTCTATGATTGATCACGTTATTACTCAATACTGTTGGGACTTTCTTATGTGTGAACAATACTCAAGCAACCTATATTTTTAATGAAATTCTTTAGACAAAACAAAGATGGCCAAGTCATTAACACATGCATTTTTTTCTCCAATGTATTCTTTGTTATTTAATAGTCTTTATATCTTTTTTTGCCAGTCTTGGGCTTGGGCTTGGGGCATGAGCACTGTCCTTAGGTTTTCTCAAGGCTAGAGCTCTACTACTTGAGCCACAGTACCACTTCTGTATGTGGGATCAAGGACTTGAACCTGGGTCTTCATGCATACTAGGTAAGCACTCTACCACTAGGACAAACTCCCAGCCCTAGTCTTTATATCTTTATCATAAAATTTAATACAATTTTAAAAATAATCATTAGTATTGGCAAACCTGTATAACTTATTAAAGTGATATTAGTTTTTTTTTAACCACTGATGTGAAAAAAGACCTGAAAAAACAATATAAAAGGAGAAAAGACTTACTTCCTCATATGGTTTCACAGGTTTCAGTCCATGATGTAATGGTTTTGTTATATCTGGCACTTAGTGAGGAAAAGAACCATGTTAGAAAGATATAATGGAGCAAAAAGTTGCACATTTCATGTTAGTCAGGAAGACAGGGAAGAGGGGGAGTATTCAGAGCAAGACACATCCAGCTATGCCTAGTCTCTGATTCGCTCATTCAGTTATGAACACATCAATGGATTATAGTCCCATTGATGAAGCTCCAACTGTGTAAATGATTGGATGCATCAGCTGGAGATCATGCCTTCAATACATGGGTCCCCGGAGGAATCGTTCCTATGCAAATCATAATGCTACTTATTTGAAAACAGTTCTTTAAAAATATAAAAAAAATCTATAAAAATATTAACCCCTTTGTGTAGAAAAAATCAAGTAAACATTTTAAAGTATCAATGTACTATTTCATATAAAAAATAATCTTGTTACAATAATACCTGTTTTTCTAATTTAGGTTTACCACCCACACAACAGTTCATTAATGTGTAAAGCTTGGGTTAAAATAAACTTAACACATAGCACATTTAAGCAATGATAATTATGATAAAATGTAATAAAAGGTCTTATTTCTAACCTTGCCTTAATCCTATTGGCTTTAAAATAAAAGTATGCCTTTCTTTAAAAAGTATACATGGAGTTGCAAGATTACAAGTCCAAGATGTGTGGGATGGGATTTATGGTTTAGCAGGAGATTTGGCATGAGTGATTCTGATTAAGATGGATTTTACACATGATATGCTAAATTGAAATACAGGTAGACTTTTGGAAGACAACAGTAAAAATATGTGGCAATATAACCTGTATATTTGAATACATCAAGTAGAAACTAAAGCGAATAGTGATGTAAGAACAGCAACAACTATGAGGATAAAGGCTCTTTTAGGAAGCAGATTACAGAGCAATGCAAACCCAAAGTTAAATGTTACACTGTGTTAATAGTTAACTTTATCAAAGGCACAAAGGAAGTTTCAAATATTTCAAGTTGGAAGTACTTAGAAATTGATGTGACATTGTGCGAGTTAAGTTGTCCTACATATTTGTTTGTTTTTATAGCATCAGTAATTCCTATTTCACAGATAAGATTGTTCATGTACAAATACTGTTTTAAATTTTTATTGGCATGTATCATTGCACAAAGTAAATGATTACATTCTATTTTTCCATGCAAGCCTACAATGTACTTGGACCATATTCCATGACTCCTTCTCTCATCTCTTCCATCCCACTTTTTCCTCTCCCCTTCCCTCCCACTGATATATTTCCTCCTACTTTGCCTTCCTTCCCCAAGTAGTTCTTTTAAATTCATGTCTTCTTAAAAATCTACACAAGAAAAAGCACAGTATTTGTCTTTTCTGGTAGTCAATACTGGAACATGCTAAAACTATAACAATGACTTTTCTTGTGCTATTTGACTATCAGTTTTATGTGCCTTTTTATGTTTTTAAATCTAGTTCTGACTTCAAGAATCTATGTTATTAAACATAATCAAATTTAAAGAATGACTGTTCCTAGTTCCCTATCCCTTGGCTATCTCCTGGAAAAGTCCAGCTCTGGCTTTGTGTTGGTCCAGCAGAGACAACTCATCCTTAGCTTTAAAAAAAACATTATAATGTATAGAGGGGTTACAGTTATATTCTCCAGGTAGTAGGTGCATTACTTCTCACACATTGATACCCCTCCTCATGTTTTTGTTCCCAATTCCCTCCCTCCACCCCCTCCCAATCATCTTGCTTTTCCCCCTTCCCTTTCTTATTTCAAATAAACAAACAAACATCTTTTCGCAGGGAAGAGCAACTGCCTTTTGGTGCTTGATTAAGACTAGTCATTTTAATTAAAAGGAAGAAAATTGCCTGTTCTTTTTTCTTTTCTCTTCTCTACCTGGCTCTTTTATACCCTTTAATTTAATCTCTTTGTTTCTACTTGTTTTCATTCTTTTGGTACCTCTTTCCTCATTTTGTTTTTAGGTTTATCAGATTCACCAGATTCACTTGAGATTTATACTCTGAATAATCTTTCAATATATTTCCATCTAAATTTTCATGTCTATATTTTAAAAAATTTGTGATACTAATTTCCTTAAGCTGTAATTTAAGATTATCTTCAAGATGCCAAATTTAATTTTGTTTTAACCTCCAAAATTCTGCACTATTATCATGGATTATTCTTATTTGTTGGAGAGATTGCTATTATAAAAGGTTATAATTTGATTACATTGTAAATACACTTCACATAATGAAATATTACTCTGTATAACAGTTATAAATAATTTTGCAATCAGATAAATCATTTTGAACATTTTAACTGAAGTTTATATAAGAGTTTTTGCACTGGTAATTCTGAGGACCAATAATTGCATTACATATGTTCCTTTCATTGGCAATGATATCCAATTTCCATATGTGTTTTGTGTGTTCCGTGTAAGGAGGCATTTTAGAATTGTTTTGAAACAAATATGGCTCTATTATATTATGTGCCTTCAGACAATTTTTATATCTTTTCTACTTTATGGGAGGAAAGCATATGAATATGAATAATCAATCAGTGAATATTTTTCAATTTTTGACTTTTTTCTGTTAGGTTATAATTTAAGATTCCTCTAGTATAGCAAGCTGACACTTCTATATGTAACTAAAATATCTCAGATTCATGAGACTTATAATTTAGACTCATTTCCTCCAATTCTTAAATTGAAAGCATTCAATCCTGTACATAAAATGATCTTCTTTCTTAAGAAATATAATCAAAATCATGCTTATCTAAAAGCAGAAAATTTAGTTATATTGTCAATGTGACCCATTTAAAGAAGTTCTTTTTATGTCTTGCAGTTTTAAATGGACCAATTTTTGTAAGGAACTGAGCAAAGAGAGGCTTAAAGGGAAAACTCAACAACTGGAACAGTATGATGGTAGCTTGTAAATTTTTTCCTTTGTGATTTGTTGCCTTGCCTAAGCTTTACTTTCAAGATTTCTTTCTCTTATGGAAGTTATTTCATGTAGACAGAGGAAAAATGAATGATTTTTATACTAATGCTATTGAAGAGGAGAATCCTGTGTTTCACATTCAATATAGTGTTTTTTTCTGAGTTTTTTAGGCAACATGCATGTTAACTACGTATATGAGTGCACACAGACACACAAATATACACCTACTCTGAGTAAGGAATAACATCAAACAAAGTTTACAGGAAAGTAGATTTTTTTATTTCTGTTTTGAAGAAAGTGTCAATGTTTATGAAATCATACAGAATGTACTAGCTAGTCTGTTTCAATTGTTTTTGGCCAGTCCTGGGTCTTGAACTCAGGGCCTAAGCACTGTCGTTGGGCTTTCCTCAAGGCTAGTGCTCTACCACTTGAGCCACGGCACCACTTCTAGCCTTTTCTATGCACCTGGTACCGAGGAATTGAACCCTGGTCTTCATGCATGCTAGGCAAGCACTCTACCTCTAGGCCAAACTCCAGCCAAGAATGGTTTTTTTGTCAGTTGTAGCACTTGAACTCTGGGCCTGGGCGATGTCCCTACGCTCTTCAGCTCAAGACTACTGCAGTTGAGCTAGAGTGTTACTTCCTCAATTTATTTTTATTTAGCAGAACTGTCTTACTAAAACTCTGAATGGGAGCCGCCTCACTGAAAGTCTTCTTAAGGATAGGCTTCTGGTGATTCCAAATTAAAAAATGCAGGCCATCAGACAATGTCAGATGCTGGCTGAGTTGTGGAGAAAAAGGAGCTCTACTGTACTGCTGGTGGGATTGTAAGCTAGTTCGGCCACTCTGGAAAGCAGTGTGGAGATTTCTTAAAGAACTGAAAATTGGCCTTCCCTATGATCCTACCATACCACTCCTGGGCATCTATCCTAGCCAGATGATGGAAACAATCCAGATGCCCCACTGCAGATGAACAGATACAGAAAATATGATATATATTATATATATATATATAATGAAATTCTACATAGCCAACAGACAAGATAAAATAATGGTATTTTCAGGGACGTGGTTGAATCTAGAGCAAATAGTATTGAGTGAGACAAGTCAAGACCAAAGGAACAAAAGGCGCATAGTATCCTTAATATGTGGCTATTAGATCCAAACAATACAAGAGCAAGAACTCAATATTTGTGTACCCAATGCTATGGGCATGGTATTGGAAATATAAACACAACTACATAGACATAAAAATCTATAACTCTATAGACATATGTTTTATTACATAGATTAATATGTCTATGTAATATAACCCTCAGCCTAATTTTAATGATGTTCTAAAATCTAAGTGCCAGTGATTATATACAGAGAGTCCCTTCTTGAATAATTTTGTTAAATATGTCATTTGAAATATGATGTCAAAATCAATGTTAATAAATTCTTTAATAAAAAAGCCCACAAAAAAAGAAATGCAGGCCAATATTCTGGAGCCGTTTCTATATTAAAGCCAACAGAACAGGGCTAATTAGTGCCTGGTTCTTATCAATGTTAGTTGGACTGCATTAGCCTTGCCTGCTTGAGGAATTATCCTTCCAAAGGAGACGAGGAGAGTGGAGATGCTATAAAAGAAGTATCGAAACTGCTCCCTAATTACTTATTGAGAATAAAAAATTAACATAAGTATCCATTTCTCTTAAAAAAAAAACAACGAAAAAGAAATAGAAAACTCATACATTTCCTCAAACACCATTAGGTAATCCAAAAGCTTCAGAGAAACAATTGGCACCATACATCTGACATCAAAAATTAACTCTAGTAGAATAATGGAAAGAACATGCCAGCTAAAATATTTGTTCTCTCATCTAGATCACAGCTTTGACCCAGAGTCTTTCATTTCTCTTTGAAGCACCAGTGGAAAGAAAGGCCAATATCTTGGGGCTTTCAGTAGTGCTCAGGTCTTACTCATGGCACTGTATAGTCAAAATATGTTAAAGTAACTGGCATGTAATGACCTGGAACTACTATACCTGTTGGCAGAATGAAGACCAGCATAAGGCTGCTCCATATGAGCTTCCAATGAAATGCTGATTTGCCAAATTGAACACACAGTTTGGAGAGTCAATCCATGAGCATTGCTCACAATTTATAATGATAGGGGATGAAATAGTAAAATTGTTTCCCCCACAAACTTGATCTTAGGACAGAATCTAAGGGTACTTCAACGTCTTATTTCAAAATCCAGTCAAAATCATTAATGAGTTACAATGATTGACTTTTAGGTCAGAAAGTAACATTTGTCATATAATTTATTAAAATTCCTGAAATGCAAAAATGAATGTTTATACAATTCAATATAATTCATATTTTCAAATTCTTGGGTAATGAGTTTTCTTTAACTGTGCCAAAGTGATTTTTATATTGTTGGAAGTTGAACTCATATTTTATTGATTTATTCAATAGATATTTATTTTGGATAAAAGTATGTGAGACATCAAATTAAGAACTGAAGATAAAAGGATAGATAGGATGAGGAGTTTATGGCACTTAAGTTTTAGTGCAGAAAGGCCAACTATAAGCCTGTAACTAAATTGATAAAACTATTTTGAGTGAGGAAAGGAATTTCTAAGTCATCTAGTAATTCAACCAACCATTGGCCAGTGTAAAGAGAGAATAAGGAAGCTGATTTTAATTATATAGAAAACCATTTCTAGAAAATTCTTACTTAAAATCTTTTTGAGAATAATCGTTGAAATTAAAATACAGCAATCTATAAGTAGTATATTCCTGACAGAAAAAGCACATGTGATAAGGTTTTATGACTGAAAATAATGCTTATGTACAAAATAATAATAAAAGCAAGCCAAGGGTAACAGCAGTAGGTCTGCTAAGGAAGAAACAGTGGAGGCAGCTTGTGTCAAGATCATGAAGAGTCTAAGAAACTAGGGTACATTTTTTTTAAATTTTAAGTATGATTTGTTTATTTATTTTCTGGAGTATTAAAGAATGGAGCAACATAAACATGATTTTTCATTTTGAAAATGTTATTTAATCAGGAAGCATTAGGGAGTCCAAGAAACAGGTATGGTAGCTTGGGCTGTAGTTTTAATGTTGGGCAGAAAAAAAAAATGGGATGGGAGTTATCTCTTTGTCCGTCTGTCTAACTATATATCTATCCATTTTTCTATCCATTTATCTAGGAGACAAAGTTGAAGAATTTATTTGTGAATAAAATTTGAGGAAAAGAGAGGCTCAAAACTATCTTCTAGGATTATTTGCTTGGAATAACTTCTTAAACAGAACTGAAATTTACTTAGTTAGGAAAGACATACAGAAAGCAAGATTTTGAAAAGATAATTGAAGAAGATAATCCAGAGTTCTACTGGGGCCATTAAAAAGTTGCATCAGGGCTGGGAGTTTGGCCTAGTGGTACAGTGCTTGCCTAGCATGCACGAAGACCCGGGTTCGATTCCTCGGTACCACATACATAGAAAAAAGCCGGAAGTGGTGCTGAGGCTCAAGTGGTAGAGCTCTAGCCTTGAGAAAGTCCAAGGACAGTGCTCAGACCCTGAGATTAGGCCCAGGACTGGCAAAAAAAAAAAAAAAGTTGCATCAGCCATTCAAATTTTGTGGGAAAATGTCAAAAAGTCATTTAGTATATTAAATATGCAAATCAGAGGGATAAATCATCAATATTGGCAGCTTTTTGGGTGGTAAGCGTTTTTTGGCATGCTTTTCATGTATATGTAAGTATAATTGTATGTGGGTTCTTCTTTTACATGGGTCCTACTATTTCTTCATTGTTCAAAGAAACAACAATCCTAACTTTGACTACATATTATTAAGCCATTATACCTGATGTTGTTCCTCAAGGTAGTCTTCTATATATTCTCTGATTTATCCTCATGATCCTCTCAAAATTTAGGACAAATTTTACTTTCTCTGTTCCCAGAACTGCTCTTGTTCTAAGAATTTTAATTTTGGATAACTACTTGGGTTATCTCTCCCATACCATAAATCACAGTCTCATGATCTGCGTAGATTTTCTGCAATAGCACACTTACTGGTGTGGTCAGTTTTCATCTAAATATGTCAGACTAGTCTATCCATTCAAACTTGAGCATATTATTTTCCAGCCATCATCTTTTAGTTTCCTAATTGTCCCTGTTGTACGTGGATTTCAGAAATTATTTTATTAATATATTATTTATTTTCTTCATTTTCCTCTGACTTCTCAATATGATCCATCACCAATGTGGCTTCCTTCTCCATGACTTCTATTCATTTGCTCTCTTGATTCCCCATTATTCTTGATTAGCAAAGAACACTCAGCACAAGCTAAACTCAGCTATTGACTTACTCTAAAACTGTGTCTGGTCAAGTAAATGTGGATAGAAAGAAACATGCTTGCATATCTCACTGTAAATTCATTGCCACTATGTTTCCATGTCTTTTAGGAAACCTATCAAATTTTCACTGCTGGTGCATTCGTCCATAATTCCAGACAAATCTCTAACACTTTCTACCTATTCTCAATTTCCTACTCTCTTATCTTCACTCTTAGCAGATGACTTTGTTTTCAGTTTCACTGAAAGATAATATATAATCTGGTTAAAAAAAACTTTGTGACTTCCTATCACAGTATATGAAAATTACATAAATCTAGACAGTCTTCCATTTAATCACTAAGCAAATGCCTCCAAGCCCATAATAAAAGCCAACCCATTCATTTGTGCATAATCTTACACCTGCAAATCAGTACAAATGTTTCCCTGAAATTTCTTCTCTTAGATGTGTCACTAATTTCTATAATGCTACACAATCCTCATTATGGTTTTTTTTTGTTTTTTTATGGATTCCTGGGCCTTGAACTAGGCCTGAGTGCTATCCCTGAGCTCTTCAGCTCAAGGCTACCACCCTACCCTTGAGTCAAGCCCCATTTTCCTAGAGATTAAAGATGGAGATAAGAGTCTCAGGCCCTTTTGTGCCCTGGGCTGGCTTTGAACCTTGATCCTCAGATCTCAGCCTCTTGATTAGAGCTAGGATTACAGGCGTGAGCCACTGCACCTGGCAAATCCTCATTATCTTAATAAGTTAAATTTATATCTGTTATGTTAAAAAACAAAAAAAACTCCTCATCTTTGAGCCTGCATCCTTTCAGGTATCTTCTCTCAAAACAATTGACTAAAGATTCTATAATATGAACCATACCATCAACTCTTACTCAGAATATCCTCTTCTCCTTCATATACATATTAGTACTTAGAACTTTAAGCATCTGTAAAGCCATATATAATTTCACTAGAATATCAGTTCCCTTTATGAGGAGGAAATTTTTTTGAATGCCATCTTTTTAATGCCTTGAAGGTAGTAGATATTCTACAAATCTGTGTTCAGATAACTAAAATAGCAGATGTCGATGCCACTAAATAGTTGATGCAGTTTTCCATGTTTGCGGTATCTTAAAATTATGTGATGTTGCTTAGAATCTCCAATTAAGTAATTTTGAAGTGGCCATCCTTCTGTGTTGATAATGAGTAATTCAAAGTGAACAGAAAATGAGGATCTAGTCATGAAAATTGAAGGTCTCCACCTTGAGAACTTATTCAATATTTAATACTATTTTTATAGTTCTTTGCTATCTTAAGAATTGTACCATTTAGTATAAAGTTTGATACTGAATCCAGAAATGTAGTTAGTGTAATAGATATAACATTTTAAATTAATTTTCATTTTGATTTTTATTGCACTCTGAAACTACATAGATCAAAATCTAAACAAGTTTACAATTTAATATTTTAACAATATCATTAATAATATATTGTGGCTTTAGTTTTAGTCAATGCCTGGATTAAAGTGAAACCTTTAAGATGCTTGTTTCATTTTTAGTATTTTTCTAGATTCAAAATAATATCCAGTATCTCATATAATCATACAATTTAATAAAATTTTATTGAGATACTAATTTTATGATCTAAGAAATAATGGAAGCCATATTATAGAAAGAAAGAATATCACAAAAAAGCTTTTGCATGCGGAAAAATATAAATAAAACACTCCTCTGACTTATCTTGACTATGCCATCTCTGTCCATCACCGACAATGTATCAATGTATCACTGATGCTATTCATGTGTCATTCATTTGTTCAATACATAAACTATGAAAAAATGCATTGCAATTACCTGAAAGACAAATCATCATAGCACTATGCTGAGGTAAAGGTATAGCGGGGGGACAGTAGAGTTCAAGCACACATTACGTATTATTTCCTCTTTGTAATTGTCCTAATTTTAGCAGTTCACTCTCCTTGTTACCACAATCAAACTGAAGATTACAGGTCAATGCAAAAATAAAAGAAATCCAGAATATTTCCAATAATTCACACACAACTGTTAATATTCTCTATGATACAAGTGATTCAAAACTCTAAGTTTTGTAAAGCCTTTTGAATACCTTGCAGAAGAATGGTGACATATTACTTTTACTAGGCTTTTCAGTTTTTATTTTTTAAAGCTTAATGGTAATGTCAATCTCTTATTTAAATGTGCATTTCATTGTATTCATTTAAAAATACTAAACTCCTATTGCTGAATCTCCTGAGAAAAATTTGTGGCAATTCTATTCAGCTAAATGTTCCTTGTGCAGAAGGTGATTACATTATTCATTTGGACCAATTTATATTAAGCTAGGGATCCATGAAACAATTGCAGCTAGCCCGATATCACTAATGACAATTGATTTGGAAAGATCTTTCCATATTAAATTCAATTTTAAAAGCATTTACTGAATTTCATTTTAATTTATTATTTATGGATTATAAGCCTTTTACAATGCATTGATATTGGTTCAATTTTGAATGACATTTTTTAAATGAGCTTGAATTTCATCTTATTACATAGTATTTTTCTCATTGATATGACATTAATTTTTGGTAAATTCAGAGCTTTAGGAAGTAATCTAGGTAAAGAAAATAATTCTAGCACATGTAATGGACTAGTTCTTCATAGCATACTAGTTTATCTCAAATAATATTTTTAGTATTAGGAATTTTTCTGCATCTGTTGTCCAGAATTTTTGTTATCAGTCGCATGAAGTCCCTGGATATTTACAAAATGGAATTATTTACTGCCAGTCATGGGGATTGAGCTCAGGGCCTGAGCATTGTCCTTGGGCTTTTTCAATGCTAGAGCTCTACCACTGGAGCCACACTACCACTTATAGCTTTTTCTACGTTATGTGGTACTAAGGAATCAAACCCAGGTCGTGCATGCTATGCAAACACTCTACCACTAGGCCAAACTCTTGTCCTCAGAATGGAAAATTTTTGAACCTATTGTTTTTGAAATATGATTATAGAGACCATCTTTTTTTCTTTTTTTCATATATTTTTATTGTAATTAATAGAAGAGTTACATGATATTTGCCAGATAGATGGTGCATTAATTCCCATACATTGATACCCTTTCACATGTCTTGGTCCCCATTTCCCTTCCCCCCACCCCCACCCCTCATCTTGTTTTCCCCCGTTCCCTATCCTATTTCAAATAACCAAATACAAATATATCTGATATATAAGGTAACAAAGCCAAAACAGACAGAGATTCATCAAAGAAAGAGAACTATAGACCTATTTCTTTGATGAACATCGATGCAAAACTTCTCAAGAAAATACTGGCCAACAGTCTACAACTCATCAAAAAAATTATACACTATGATCAAACAGGTTTCATCACAGGGAGGCAAAGCTGGTTCAACATACGCAAATCAATTAATATAATTCAACACATCCACAGGAGCAGGGACAAAAATCACATGATTGTCTCAATAGATGCGGAAAAGGCATTTGACAAGACCCAACACCCCTTTATGTTAAAAGCTCTGGAGAAACTAGGAATCCATGAAACATTCCTCAATATAATAAAGGCTGTGTATGACAAACCCACAGCTAGTAGTATACTTAACGGCAAAAAGCTAAAGCCATTCCCTCTAAAATCAGGAACGAGAGAAGGATACCCACTCTCTCCACTCCTCTTTAGCATAGTATTAGAATTCCTTGCCAATGCAATAAGGCAAGAAGCAAGCATAAAGGGGATCCAAATAGGGAAAGAGGAAGTAAAACTTTCCCTCTTTGCAGATAACATGATCCTGTATTTAGAGACCATGTTTTATGAATGTATTTTATTACAAAATATGGGAAACTTTTGAATTTCATCTTCTATATATAGTTGATTTTAATGATGGTTATTGAAAAATGTAACAATGAATAGCAAGATAATCAATTTATTTGAATAGATAAAAATAATATTCTGAAACTGCCAGAAAAAAAGTGATTTATGTGGAAGGACATGTATTTACTGGAAAGACAGATGGAAAAGCATATAGAGAAAATGCTGCCCCGCATTTACTGTTACAACTCTACTCGCATCTTCATGCACCATTTGCACACAGCTGCTATAATGTGTTTGCTTTCTCTGAAGCCAACACCTGCATCTCTTTGTCAGAGTTCTCCAGCCTGCCAACTTTTTTTTTGGCTTGCATTTATTTGGAGTTGCCCACAGACAACTAGAAGCATCTTGGGATTTCCAGTTCCCATGGTGATGGCTGTTAATCAGTGACTGATTTGTGCTCCTTTGTTTCCTGTGTTATGACTTGACCAGTCTTCAGATTTGCTATGCATCGATAAAGCCGTTAGGTTCCTTATAGATTATTTCATTAGCAATGGTCCCTAGTTCTAATAAAGTATTGGGTTTGTTTGGGAGAAACTGAAATTAAAAGAAGGCAAATTTTGATTGATGCCCATATGACAGAATTATGTCAAAAGAATGTTAAGAAATCAAAATGTAAAGGCAAGTAGGCATGTGAAGGGCTCAGTGGCCAATCAGGACCAGCTATAAGAGATAGCTTGTTGGCCCAGTTCTAGAAGGGACACTGTTTCTCTCCTCATATCTGCTGACTAAAATGTCCATCTTCACCCAAGACCAGCTTAAAGCCATCCTAGATTGGAAACTTTCTTTTTTTGTGTGGGTTAGGGGGCTTGGACTTGGCACTTTCCAAGAAATACATGAGTAAGGCCTAAGCAAAATCAGACTTTTCATAGAGAAGTTGAGGGTAATCTTACCACAGATCCTACCTGACACTTGTGGAAGGACCCATGACATGACCACTGGTCACTGAGTCAATTTCTAGGGCTAAGCATTGCTCATGATCTCTTCTTTGTCCTATGTACACCCCTGCACATATCATGGCACTATTCTCCAACACCCCAGGGTATGTTATGTACATCTGTGTATATAATTTAACTTTTCAGTTAGACATAGGAGAAAAAATTAAAGATGGTCTCTCTAAAAGTAAGCACTGTTTTGTATATACTGCACCATAATTCTGAGGAGCTTGAAAGATGATTTTCTCTTCGGTCATGGATTGACAGTGGCAGAGATTTATAGAATTGCTCTATTTAATAGCAATGATCATGCTGAGTTCCAGAATAGCAGGGTAAAGGAGAGCAGCACTTAACAGAAACAAAGACGGCAAAAAAATAGGATAATAAGTCACAAAGAGCAATTTATAAAGGTTCTGACCTCCAGGGGATTATAAGGATGGCTATTAGACAATCATTTCTTAGGATGACTAAAGAGAAGATTGGTTTCTTGATAATATCAACATACATGTGCTATATGCATCACTTCATTGATTATGCATCCACACATCCATATATACATAACAAGTTCAGTCCTAGATGAAGAGAAGTCTATGTCACTTACTTCAAAGAGAGTTTCCTCATGGCTTTCCTATTACTCTCAACCATTTCCTTTCAGCAAGAGGGATGGTGAAAGGCTCCATCTGAGGTAAGCTCCTAAACTGCCTAGGAAGATCTATGCAGAAGACCTTCCCCTAGTCTTTTATCAATGATAATTCATGGCCATTTCCATCAACAACTTTATGCTGGAGCAAGAGAAATAACTAGACATGAGAAGAGATATTGGGTCCAATGTTTGGAGAGATGTTGAATAAGGGCATGCTCAAAAAATGGTGTCATGGAATCCTTCTACAGTTGCAAGGGCAAAAAAAGTCCCAAATATACAGAGCCACCCAGTGTTTATTTCTGTGTATGTGTGTGCAGTTGGCATAGATATTTCTAGGGATGAGTTGGGTGAATCTTTATTTGTGTGTGATTAGAAGAAGCACAGTAAAGCCCAAAGAACAGACTCAGCAATTACGTGTAGATATAAGCTCAAAGGCTTATTCTTAGAGAATTAATGGATCTAGGAGCAGTGATTTATAGCACTTATCCACTAATTACTAATTTGTCATCAGATCAAAGCAGCTGTATTATTCAATTGATAATAAGATAGTAGTAGCTTAGAATGCCTCAGTCCTTGCCAAGTTTTCTTGGCAAGCACCATTTTGACCTGGATTTGTTACCCATGGAAGAGACTTCCATATTGTAGATCTGAGGAGGACCTCAAATTCTATCCGGAAAAGGTCTACAAATGCCAGGCCCAGTGGCTCACGCCTGTAATCCTACCTACTCAGGCAACTTAGATCTGAGAATTGTGGTTCAAAGCCAGCCTGGGCATTAAAAACTGTAAGACCTCTTATCACCAATTAAACACTAGAGAAAGGGAAGTGGCAAAGGAATATAGGCTCAATGGTTTCTCTCATTTGTAATAATTAGTATACACCTAGGACTCAAGACATAGGTACTTAAGGTCATATAGGATGAGACTAAATGAAAGGATCTCTAGGATATGGAAACAAGAGCTTTATCTTGTGTGATTGTTTTCTTAATGTATTTCTCTTCTCCTTTTTGCCTTTTGGTTAATCTCATACTGTTACTGTACCAGACTTTGTTACCTGGCATATTGTATATACATTTATTTGTTTATTTGAAATAGGAAAGGGAAGGGGGAAAAACAAGAAGACTGGGAAGGGTTGTGGGGAGGGAAATTGGGTCAAAAACATGAGAAAGGTTATCAGTGTGTGAGAAGTAATGTACCTATGACCTGGCAACATTACCCTGACAACAAAAAATTTTACAAAATGAAAAAAATTTAAAAAAGTAAAAAGGAAGTGGGGTTGTTGCTCAAGGGGTAGGTTAATAGCCTTGAACTGAATAGCTCAGGGACAATGCCCAGGCCCAGGAATAGAGTGGGTAGCCATGAGCTTCAGAGTTCAGGAACAGTGCCCAAGCCGAGAGTTCAAGTCCCCTGACCTAAAAAAAAGAAAAAGAAAAAGATCTGCAATAATCAATCAGTTTGCTTATAGCCAACACTCACTTTTGATACTTGTATGAAGAAATGTTGCATGCTAAAGTATTTTGAGCCATTGCATAGTGTTTCATAATAAACATAATAGATTTTACTAAGATAGTATTTCTTATAGCTATATTTTATGCAAAATATTTGTGGTTGTGGTGTAGTAGCACACAATACAAATTTTAGAAAATCTATTGCATAATATTTGCAGCAATCTTTATTTCTGAGTAGAAATATATACATTAGTAATGTATACAAGTTCATAGTGATATTCTCATACACTTACAGAGTACACTTTGAACTCGCTTACCTCTGATACCATATTTCTATCATTTGTTTATCTCCAATGCTTTCCTTTTCAAATAATGTTTGGTTTCACGTTTCTGTATTTATAGAGATAAGTATACATACATACATACATACATACATACATACATACATATGTATGTACCTCACATACATGTATATATGCACACATAAAATCCTTCACTCTTTTTCACCCCCAATAAAGAAGGTATACATCCTTGTACCTTTATATAGCTACTTACTTACCTTATTATTTTTTATTGTTATTGTAAAGGTGACATACAGAGGAGTAATAGTTACATAAGTCAGGTTATATGTACATTTATTTTTGGACTCTGTCACCTCTTCCCTCGTTTTCTCCTGGTTTTTCTACCTATTACCTTAATTGTACTCTTTCTATAAGTAAAACCAACATTTCTTAAAGCCAACTTCTCTTTAGAAACTTTACTTATACTTTGAAATAATGTTAAGACTAAATTCATGCAGTCTCTGTTATCTTAAGTGTTTAGGGTTACAGATTTAAGGGCAGGCACCTTTTCAGGTGTGTTCCTTGAGATATCAGCACCATCAATTCATTTTCAGAAGGTGGATCACTTCAGGAACTTTAATGTCACACTTTTTTCTCAGCCCGATGTTCCTTATAATCACCTAACACTGAAATGCTTACTGCTGTTTCTTTCCTGCGTTTACATAGATGAATAAAGTGCTGATTTGGAATATTCAAGCTGGCAGGTAAATTCAGTGTGGTAGAGCTTACCTGTAATCCTAGCACTAGAGTGAGGCAGGAGGATTAGAAGTTTGAGGTTAGAATACATTTTGGAGACTACATTATGTTAAAAAAAGAAAAAAAGTATATTGAACAAACTCCTAAATAAAATGTGTATGCAAAACTTTTGTTTTGAAATTGAGCTATCTGGGTTACTATAAAAGATTTATTCTATTTTCCTGTGAAGACAAAATTCTTAGGGAAAATTAAATGTATGAAACTTAGTATCCTGTAATTGGGCTGGAATTATGTCTCCAAATTTACACCCTGTCTGTGAAACTTTTACCTTTTTTCTGATTAATTCCTTCCCATTACATTCCCTGCAATAATTATTAAGAGAGTAACACCTTCCACATTGATAGAAAACATGTTATTTAGACATTTTACTTATAATTGCACATTTTTCTCCAAGTTATAAGTTGTCTAAAAATATAATCCATATGTTGTTTCAGCTAAGTAGCATTAGAAAAATCATGCATTTGGCATGTCTACAAAAACATGACTAAAATTAGCATCAGACATTCCCTGTCTGGTAAAAGTGTTTGGAAAAGTTTTATAAATGAATTTACACTTAAATTCATTTATAAATTGCAATATCAACTTAAGTCATATAGGATATTCTCTTAAGTCATATAGGATGTTTTGTGTTGAAATAAAGTATGTTTTATTTCTGAAATTAATAAAATTCCTCATGATGTTCACCTCAAAACTGCATACCTTAAACACAGAATCAAAATGGCATATGTTTTAAAGACTGAAAAATTTAATCCCTTAAAGTAATATGTGTGCTTTTAAAGTTCCATAAATCATTCTTTTTAAATAAATGATTCCATTTTGATTTTATTCACTTATGAAAGAGAATAACCCCAAAGCATTAATAGGGTAATTACTTTTTCTTAATGAACTGAGTGTAAAATGTCTTTAAAGCAATATTTTGTGATAGTAAAATTTAAAGGTATGCATAATTAATACTAACTGAATAGCTACTTCAGATATTATAGGCTGTTTCAGTAATGGCACTCTACTACTGAAAAGGCAAATTTATATAGCTAGTGCAATAGGGAACAGAAATGGTTACTTTCAAATGTTAAATTAATATTTTCTAGATAAAGAACAAATAAAATGCACTAAATTTTCATAAAATGAGAGAACTGAGGAGAACAAAAACAATTACTACATTTTCCCCTTGTTCATTGCTGATTCCTAGGAAATGTTTTTGTCCTTCTATGAAAACTATCCAGTTCATTCATGAAAGATCTTTAGTATAGTACTTGATTGCTTACCTTAACATTTTTTTTATCCATTTAAAATTCTATCAAACAAATAAAATCATTAAAGTGATCAGTCTCATTCCTTAATAAGAAATCAGAGTAAATCATGATGAGTCTTAAACTGTGGGGAGTATGTTTAAGAAAAAATAATATTAGTAATAGTGATTGGTAATGAGGTCAATTTATAACCCACTTGTTCAACCTAAAGGAGTGATAATGAGCTAATCAATGTAAAAGGAGTTTATTCAAATGAAGGTCCCAGGGTTTAGGGATAGGTTAAATGCATGTCTAATAAATCAATTCTTTGTTGTAATTCAGAAAAAGACTAAGAGTCTCTATCGAGCAGAGACAAGCTGCCAGTAAAATGACCTAACAAGAACAAATGAGAGTGGAATGGTTCCAGATAATGGCATTATTGTTCAATGAAGTATTCAAGCTCCAGAAAAATTTCCATGCTAAAAATGGGAAAATTAGGCCCATTGATAGTTAAGATGGCCAAACCCAAAATGGGAATTTTAGGCAGGCTTATTTAGAACACAGGTGGCAAGAGTTTGCCTGTGGCAAACACTGCAGAGAATGGACCAGTCAGTGCACTCACATATCCCATTGTTTTCTAGGGAGGGTGAATTGTTAAATCTGTGTTATCCTATAAACCATTCAACAGTCACATGCAGGTAGTTATGTTAAATTAGCATTAAAATTAAAAGTTATGAAATTTTATCTCATGTGCGTTATTACTCATGTGATCTTTGGATACGGTTATTCTTCATGAATATTTCCATGAACATTTCCAACAGCAAAGAAAATTAAGAGTAATAGGGAAAAGATGTGTTTGGAAGGTCCATGAGAATGTTTTAAGGAGTAAGGGTAAGAACTGTAGCCTAATAGTAGAGTTTTGCTTAGTATGCATGAGGCTCTACATTCAATTCTTTGGTACCACACACATAGACAAAGCCAGAGAAGTGATGCTTTGGCTCAAGGGTAGAATGCTAGCCTTAAGAAAGCCTAAGGGCAGTGCCAAGGCTCTGAGTTCAAGCCCAAGGACTGGCAAAAAAGAGATTATTTCAAAGGTTGACATTAATCAAAATGCACTGTGTTCATAAACTGCTTTGCTCAATGTCAGCTCCTTTATGCAACTACTTAAAGTAATAAAATGTTCAGGATAAAGCAAAAGGTTTCCTAGGTACTGTTTGGGATGAAAACCATTGGGATTTTCTTTTGGCTAATCCAGGGCTAACAAGATTAATTTTCTTGATTACAAATGTAGGATCAGATAGGGATTGTAACCTTGTGAACATCTTATTAAAACAGAGGTTAAGCAATGAACCAGTGATGATTGCAAATATTTTTGTTTGCATTTCTAGGAAAAGCTTTTTCTTAGATTTCCCTTTAAAATCTACAAAGTAGAAGAAGATAGAAGCAAGACACTTCTGAAATGAAGCCATATGTTTTTTAAGAAACTTAAAATTACAAGCAAGTAAAAAAGTGCTGAGAGTTGATATAAATTCTAACTGAAATAAAAAAGCTATAGTATTGTGTTGCTCTTTGCCAGGTTTCATTGTGTTCAGGATGTAGAAACTGATAATAAACCATGCTTCCCGTGGCTGTAACTGAATTAAAAAAAAACCTACACTCACATTTTAAACACAAAATTTCTTTCTGAAAACACAATTTGAAGAAAATGAATTTTTGTCAGTCATGCCCCCTCTCTGGTGAGTACTGACTGCTGAAGACTGGTAACAGTTGGTGTATCATAAGTCGGGTAACTAGAGAAAAGGGAAATTTGCTAGGAAGTTTTAAAACCATCTACCTTGATATGGTGTTTTTTAGATTTATAGGCTCAAAAAGAAGCAATTTTTTATCTACTTTCCAAAGCTTAGGTGGTTTTTATTAGCACAGGATGCCAGAAATTTTTATACAGAAGGGTGGATGGTCTCCTTAATAGTACAGTGCTTTAATCGAAAATTTCTGATAGAAGGGGAATTCACCATAGAGCACTTGTCCCCAAGTGCTTTAGCATAAATTTACCCTGATTAGTTACAGTGTAGTCCTAGTCCAGCATAATTACCAATCAAGTGCAAAGTATCAACATCTATTACTACCTGATGAACAAGAGGAAGAGATCTGGGGTCTCTAGAAGAAAAATACTTGATCAATTTCCTTTATTCCAAAATACAAATATTTAACTTGAAATTGTGAAGTCAAGTATCTAAGAATAATTAAACTGACTCATATTCAAGATAGTAATAGCTAGTAAAAGCAGATTTGTAAATAATCTGGATGGTAGAAATAGTGGACATTAGAAAAAAAACTATCAGACATTAAAAATTAGAGAAAGTAGAAAAAAATCATAAAACTTTAAAGGACTTAAATAAATGAATATCCTTTCTAACAAAGACTCAAAATAGCTTTTAAAACTAAATGCACAGATAACTGTTAGAACCTGGGCATCAGCGGCTTAAACCTATAATTGGGGCTACTCAGGATGCATATATCTCAGTTTAAAGCCAACTGAAGTAGGAAAGCCCATGCTATTCTTATCTTCAATAATCTACCAAAAATAATAGAGGTGGAATTTTAGCTCCAGTAGAGCACTGCCTTTGAGCAAACAGCTCAGGGGCAAGATTTAGTCTCTGAGTTTAAGCCCCAGGATTCATATCGCACACACACACACACACACACACACACACCCTAAGATGTAAGATTTTACAACACTAGATAGAACAGAAAACCAGAACAATGGACACATGGAGAGGGCATACACTGAGCTGTGAAGTGAAATCTAGTGTAAATATAAAATAACAGAATTAATAGAGCAGATAAACCAAGGATGAAATGGAATACTGAAACAACTGCATAAAGTATAATTGGAAAATTGAAAAATATAATAGGAGATGAATTCATTTAGAGATAATACAGGACATTTTTCTATATCAAACAATTCAGAAAACTTAAGGACAATAAGTTTAAAAATCATAAATTAGTCCATTACTGACTCAAAAGAGAACAATATTTAAAACAGGAATTGTAGATACATTGCATTCAAAAGGTCAAAAATAAAAACAAATAATGATTAAGTGGTGAATATAAGAAAACAATGACATCTCTTTGAAAAGCATTTTATTAATTCACATACATTGATACCCTTTCACATGTCTGGCAAATATCATGTAACCCTTTTATTAATTACAATAAAAATAAAAAAAGAAAACAAAAAAATAAAAAAATAAAAAAATAAAAAAAAGAAGTTGAGAAAAGTGAAAAATAAATAAATAAATAAATAAAACCTACAATTCTTCTAAAAAAATAAATAAATTGGTACATTTTCCACTTAAAAAAAAGCATTTTATACTTTTCAAATAAAGGATTTTTCAATGTTTGTTAAAATGAAAGGCTAACAGAATTTTTCTCAATAGACTAACATTGTAAGTAATTTGCAAGAACTGTTCAAGATGAAGGTAAGAGATCCCTATAAAACATGGATCCACAGGATAATTAAAAAGAAAGAAGTTCAATACATATTGTAAATATATGTATATACAAATATAATCTACAAATACAATATATAAAATAACATCTATTTCTTTCTGTTTGCGCTCATTTTTTATTTTGTAAACTGTGTGATAGAGAACATAAAAGTCTATAATTTCTACTATAAAATCTGGCTTATCACACTTACCAAACTAAAGGCACACAACAACAACAATATTGATACACTGCAACTGCCTTTATTTTTATCATTTGTTCCTTTAAATTAAAAAGAAAACAAGTGACAAGATTTTTTCCTCACATATGAATATTAGTGCCCAAAAAACCATATAGGAGAAAAACGTAAGTGGAAGTCCCTGCAGCCTCGGTGTTGTGCTGTAGGAAAAGGAGATGTATTTGTAAAACCTGGATGGAGGAACTGTCTGCCTGAGACCCTGTTGTGCAGAGTCCTCCAGGAGGCAAAACCTTCAACTGAAGACTTGGGAGCTAAGAAGGAAGGAGAGTACATTAAACTCAGAGTCATTGGACAGGATAGCAGTGAGATTCACTTTAAAGTGAAAATGCAACACATCTCAAGAAGTGAGTGGGATTGCTGGATCATAGGGGAGCTTTATGTTTAGTCTTTTGAGGAACCACCATACTGTTTTCCATAGTGGTTGAAAAAGTTTGCCCTCCCACCAACAGTGCAGTGTGGATCCCTCCTGGCCACATCCCCACCAGCATCTGTTGTTAATAGATTTCTTGATCATGGCCATTCTAATTGGACTGAGGTGAAATCTCAGTTTTTTGGATTTGCCTTTCTTTTATGACTAGAAATGTCGAGCATTTCTTCATGTATTTATAGGCCATGCTTATTTCTTCTTCAGAGAAGTCTCTCTTTAAGTCTTTTGCCCATCTTTTAATGCGATGGTCGTTCCTTTGAAGATTTGTTTTGGAGAGATTCTATTTTTTGAGCTTGTAGATATATTTTAGATTTGAGACCTTTTTCTGTTGTATGGCTAGTGAAGATCTTCTCCCATTTTATGTTATTTCTATTTAACTTACGAGTTTATGTCCTTTGCCATACAAAAAAATCTGTAGTTTAGTGCACTTCCATTTGTTCAAACTTTCTTTAATTTGTTGTGTTTCTGGGTCTTTATTAAGAAAATTTCAACTTGTGCCAAGAAGACCTAGTGTACCTCCTATTCCCTCTTGTAAAGTTTTTGTGTGTCTGCTTTTACCTCGAGGTTTTGATCCATTTCGAGTTAATCCTGGTGCAGGGTGTTATGGAAGGATCCAACTTTAGTTTTCTGCAGGTAATTAACCAGTTGTGCCAGCACCACTTGCTGAAGAGGCTGTCTTTCTTCCTTTCTATTTTTTGGTTCCCTTATCAAAGGTTAGGTGGCCATAGGTCTGTGGTTTGATTTCTGGGTCTTCAGTTCTATTCCATTGGTCCTCAGGCCTATTCTTTTGCCAGTACCAAGCTGTTTTAGTTACTATAGCTCTGTAATACAGTCTAAAGTTGGTATTGAAATTCCTTCTGCTCTACTCTTTCTTCTAAGAATTGTTTTTGCTATAAGAGGTCTTTTATTATTCCAGATGAAATTTTGAATTGCTTCTTCATTTCCTTTAAGAATGACATAGGGATATTTGTGGGTATTGCATTGATTTTATAGATAGCTCTTGGGAATATTGCCATTTTCCTGATGTTAATTCTTCTAATCCTGGAGCATGGGAGTTTTTTTCCATTTCTTCAGTTCTGCTTTAATTTCCTTTTTCAGATTTTTAAAGTTTTCAGCAGAAAGTTTCTTTACATGCTTAGTTAAGCTAATTCCTAGGTACTTATTCTTCACTCATTGGAAGGCAGTTGATTTTTGAGGGTTAATTTTATACCCTGCTTACCTTGTCAAAGTTTCGAAGCAGCTCAAGCAACTTGGGAATGGAGTCTATAGGGATCTTTAATACAGAATCTTGTCATCTTTTAAGTTCAGTTTAAATTCAAATTTATTTTCAGAGTGATATACAGAGGGGTTACAATGAACATTTCTTCTCTAACATTTTTACCCCCTCTGATGTTTTTCACCTACTTTCCCTCTCCCCATCCCTACACCCTAGTTGTAAAGTTCATTTCTAACATATTATCTTGTTACCATCACTGTTACATTGGTTCACCTTTTTCCTATGTATCATCATTAAATTGTTCTTGAATTATCATATGTCTATTTCTGACCAAGCCAGGAAAATCTTTGCTTCGGGAACTTAATATAGATTATTGGCTCATATATTAGGAATACAGATATCTTCATTTGTTCACAGCACAATATATTTAGCAAATTATATTCACATAGTAATAATGGCTTTAACTACTTATATGCATTTAGCTTTGTGTGTCAATGGCACAATGCTGTGTAATATGGAGATAGTCTTTTTATTCTAGAAGTAAAATATTTTATTTTAAATACTTGAAATGACATATGGCTTGTCTCTGTCTCAAATATTGGAAATACATTTCCTACAAAAGCATATGCTTGCATTTTTTTGAGTAGGTCTGTTTCATAAAATCTATACTCAAACTTCCCTCAAATGTTCTATGGTAGCTGGATTTTGGAAAATTTTTGGAAAAAAATATTTGTGCTATTTAAGAATTGCCCCAGATTTTAATGCTTCCAATATGTAAAGTCTTTATGTTCATAATGACTCTTGGCATGGCCCAATAATGTCAGTAATCATGGCACAAGTGGATACTTAAAAGCACCAGGACTTTGAGTATGTTATATTTTAACCTCTTAGGATAGAAACTTGAGATGTTATGTTAAGTAATTAGGAGGTAGAAGTGAGTGTCAACAGCTTTCTATCCTCAAGCAGGTTGAAGATGAGATCACAACCTTGAGGAAATCACCAGCGGACTGCAGTCATATGGTGATTCTCTGCCTAACTAGTAAAATATAGGCATCAGGAACAAGGAAAACTAATGAGATGAAGTTGTGGAAGAATTGGTGAATATCTTCCTTTCAGAAAGTTAGAATGAAAAAAAAATGTATCTAGTAAAATGCAAAAGATTTAGGTAAGAACATTTCCTGGCAGAATTTTCAAAGCAAACACTGGTTTTGTTTAGTAACTATATGGGGTAATGGAAAAGACAAATGAGCCAAGGAATAAAATAGCCACTTTTCTGGCAGAATTTAAGAAGTTAAAATATAGACGAGCTTCATATCCTCACATACTTCAGAAAAACCTGTTAGTCAAAGTGTAGATCTATAAAAAGCATATAATCCCTATACAAAAATAAATAAATTAGTTAAATAAAATCCATACTTTATGTATCAAGATTCAAAAAGACATATAAAGGGTTTACTAGATTGCTTGTTAGCAGTCCTAAAATCTTTAAGATGAACCTGACCCATTCAGTCAAAGAAAAGTTTTAGAACTTTAAAGAAAGTTTTTCATATCATACTTATTTTGGACCTCAAATAGAGAGACTAGTCTTAAAATGGTTGTTAATGTAGAATGAGTTGAAATTACAAGAAACTCACAAAGACAACAAGGATTAAAAAAATAAGAAAACCCAAGTAAGGAGAGTCATTGGATCTTTAGTAGGAGACAATCTCCAGTCTAAGGGAAACAAATAAGCTATCTACGCTCAGAATTCCACGCTTCCAGTTTCACCTAATAGAAGTAAATGCAGAAATGAAGCCTTAAAAAAAGACTGAAATATTGTTATCCAAGAAATAGATTTAGACATGGCTACTTTGGTGGTAAAAAAAAATGTCTACTACAACATATAGGAGCCATATGCGTCTACCAGGAGCAGGGATGGCAACATGGTTAGAAAATCCTCCCAGAATCAGAAAAGTGCGCTAATTTTTTTATTCTGTGCCTATATAGCCCATGTTGCTACGTGTGAGCTAGAGATGGTTTCCTATATAGCTCACATATCTCTGCTAGATGAATTTCATCCTAAATCTAAAACACCAAGAATTCTTTAATTTAATTTTATTTTCTTCCTCTAGGAGGATTTACCATCTTGTGGAATGTACACTTAACATCACGGTAATGTAATAGAGTGGACACAAAGAAAGACACTTTTAAGAAATGCAATGAAAACAAAAGGAGGTTATCTAATCAGGTTATGAGTTAACAAAATCAAATAAATCTTATTTTAACTTAATAAATATATGTTGTGCTATTTTTCAGGTAGGCAATAAATTTTAAACACTTGTTGACAATAAACCACATCATAATGGTTAAAAAGACAGCTATATAAAGCCAAACTAATTTGGCTTAAACCTTAGTTGTGTCAAATAAATAAATTGGTAAGCAGAGAGATAGATGCAGGAAGATGGCAGCGGTTCAGTGTGAGACATACTGAGCCCCCACCAAGATACAAGTTCTGGCAGCATAGGGGACAGTTCTTTACCAAAAATTGATCCTAAATAAGCTTTAGCACCACAGAGATCTCAGTCAGAGAGGAAAACGGCAGAACACCAGCCCGAGAAGACAGTGTGGAGGCCCACCAGCCATGGAGCAGACAGCGCTTCATGGTGGCGCAGATCCACCAGCTACAGAAAGAGCCACACAGAGCCTGCGCGAGCCTAGAGCCGACACCCGGCTGTGCATGGACCTGCCAGCTTCACGGAACCGGAGAATCCAGCAATTTGTGAGTTCCTCCGAGGAGAAGTTTCCACTTCTGCTCACGGATCAGCATTGGGAGGGAGCCCCTCCCCCACGAACTGAGAGCAGCGCCATCTTTAATGCTGGCAAAGACCCGGCCAAAGCAATTGGAACCTGAGAGGTGATGCTGGCAACGCCATCATTCTAACTGGCAAAGGATTTCCCAGAGATCGCTTAGCCCGAAATCCGGCCATAGCCCTGCTGAAGTCCATCCCCTGCGTTGCCAGAGGCCTGGTAAACAAAGCCGCCTGCGGATCTTTCAGCTTTTTTTTTTTTTTTACCAATCAAGCAATCTGATCTGAAAAACCCCAAAGCCAAATCACAAGAGAAAAAGACTTTGTGAAGTGTTTGGATCCTGAATTTAGTGGAGACACAAGATTCCTATCCTACCCCCCTCCAAAAAAAAACCCTGAAGAATACCCATTTTTTTGTTGTTGTTCTACCCCTTTTCATTTGCATTTTTAGGTGTTCTTATTTTCTCTTTGCCATTTTACCTACACCTTTTTTTCTAATGTTATGATTCATTCCTTTTTTTTTTCTCCTCTCTACTCCCGCATTCCATCTGTCACTGTGGTCATTCCTAGAAACAGAGTGACAGCTCTGGGTACAGTCTGAATAAAAATGATATCTATATTAATACAGTCACCTGCTTTTTAAACTCCTGGTTCTCAACCCTAGAATCACTTGGGTAAGAACTCACAATAGTGAGGAATCTCCCCTACCTTTTCTTTTGTGTGTGTGTGTGTGTGTGTGTGTGTGTGTTCTGTTTTCTTTTATTTTGTTGTTGTTTTGTTTCTTTTTTCTTTTTAAAATTTGTATCATTGAAATCTCCTATATCTACCTCCCTCTTTTCTCTATATATTCTTATTACTCTTTTTATTTTCATAAGTTTTATCTAACTTCATCTAAACTTTCTACACAAATATTCTACCTGTTTATTACCTTAGGTCAGTTATCCTTACACGATACCTTTTCTTCATTACTATAATAATCTTACACTCCTGCATTATTCTTTTCCTACCTCCCTTGTTGTCTTTCAAATTATTTTTCTAACTCTGGTCCTCTGTTCATCCTTCAACTCATATAATGCATAGATCTACATTTGATGGTTGTTGAGCAATGCTGTGTATCTAGGTGTTCAATTATACTCTAGGTCCAGAGGGACTTAAATACAATAGAGATTGGATTGAGGGGCTTATTGTTTTGGTCACAAATCGGTAATCTATGGTTGTATTAGATTTGTATGTAAGTGTACAAAAAGAAAGAGAGGGATATTACCAAACTAAAAGTGGGAACATCTATTGTCAGCCAACTAAAAGGGTCTAGGTTGGTTATATCTGAAAAATTATAAACTTGTTTAGTATTAATCTTGCTCCCATTTTCAAATGGGCAGAAGAAACTCAAGAAAAATGTCAAATCAAGGAATGGCATCTCCCACCCAACATAAACAGGCAATGGAGCAAACAGTGGCAAATCTAGAAGAGAATCTTCCAAGTGCTATAGAAATGTAATTGATAAACATCATTAATGAAAAGTGTGAAAACATAAAGAAAGAGATAAGGGAGGAAGCCATAGCTAAACAAGAGGAATCCATAAACAAGTTCATATGTGAAAAAGGGGAAGCCATAAAGGAGGCCATAATGAAACCATAAACAAGTTGATATGTGAAAAAGGGGAAGCCATAAAGGAGGCCATAATAAAGGTTTTTCAAAGAAAAATGGACGAATTCATAGAATCCACAAACAAAAAGTGACTGAACTCCAACAATTGTCCAAGGAGAATAAAGCTGCTGAGGTAACCACTCAAATGGAAATCAAGGAGTTAACGAAATCCATACATTATCTAACAGAAGAGATGCAAGGCATCAAAAATGAACAATTAGAAGCAAGGGAGATGAAGAATAAAGTAAAAAGCTTTGATAGCAGGTTAGACAATGCAGAAGAGAGAATTTCCAGGGTTGAAGATAATTTAGTTGTTATAGAGAAAGAACAGAAAATGAGTCAATCCAAATCTAGGAAATATGAGAGAGCGCTTCAGGAGGTCCAAGATACAATTAGGAAGCCTAATTTAAGGCTAATTGGTATTGAGGAGGGTCTGGAGAAAGAGGTCAATGGTATTGGAAATATACTTCAGGGAATCATCTCAGAGAACTTCCCAAATATCCAGAAGGTCAGGCCCATCCAGATACAAGAAGCTTTTACAACCCCAAACAGACCTGACTAGGAAAGGACATCCCACAATATAACCCGAACTGAATCAATAGAGACCAAAGAAAGAATCCAAAAAGCAGCCAGGGAAAAGAGAACAATCACCTGTAAAGGCAAATCAATCAGAATAACCCCAGATTTCTCAGCAGAGACCATGCAAGCAAGAAGAGATTGGAAGGATATATGTCATGCCCTGAAGTCAAATAAGTACCAACCGAGAATACTGTACCCAGCTAAGCTCTCATTCATAACTGAGGGAACAATAAAAACATACTATTCCAGGGAAAAGCTTCAACATTATGTAGCAACCAAACCAACATTACAGAAAATTCTCAGATATTTTACACATAGAAAACCACCACAAACGTAATACAAAGAAAGAAAAGGCACCTAAAACTCATACCATCTAAGTACCACAAGAACTGTCAAAACACAGGCCTTAATGAAAGCAATTAAAAATTTGCAGGAACAAATAAATATTTCTCAAGCCTGACTCTCAATATGAATGGATTTAACTCTCCAATTAAATGACATAGAATATCTAGTTGGATCAAAAAACAAGATCCATCATTCTGCTGTCTTCAAGAGATACATCTTAACCAAAAAAAACAAACATTTTTTGAAAGTGAGAGGTTGGAACAAAATTTATCAAGCTAACGGCCACCATAAACAGGCTGGAGTTGCCATCCTCATATCTGATAAAATAGACTTCAAACTAAAATTAGTGAGAAAAGACAAAGAAGGTCACTACATACTACTAAAGGGATCTTTCCTCTAGGAGGACAAAACCATCCTAAATATCTGCACACCTAATCCCGGAGCTCTGAAATTCATCAATCAAACTTTACTTTCACTGAAACCATACATAGATGGAAACACAGTGATTGTTGGTGACTTTAACACACCACTCTCACCTATGGACAGATCAACCAGGCAAAAACTCAACAGAGAATCCTTAGAATTGAACAACTGTATAGACCAACTAGATCTAACAGACATCTGCAGATTATTCCACCCAGCAACAACACAATATACTTTTTTTTTCAGCAACACATGGAACATTTTCCAAAATAGACCATATTTTAGGGCATAAAACTAACCTGTGCAGATTCAGAAACACTGAAATTATTACCTGCACTATTTCAGACCACAAGGGCATCAAATTGGAACTGAACACCCATCTCCATCAACAAAAACCCAGTAACTTATGGAGATTGAGCAACACACTGTTGAATCAAAAATGGGTTATCGAGGGGATTAGAACAGAAATCTAACAGTTTATGAAATTTAACAAAAAGCAGCACACAAAATACCAGCTCCTTTGATACACAGCAAAGACAGTACTCAGAGGAAAACTTACAGCTCTGAGTGCCTACAATAAAATATTGGAAAAATCACAAACCAACAATTTAATGTGTCACCTTAAGCTCCTGGAACAAGAGCAACAAACCAACCCTAATCCCAGTACAAGGAAGAAAATTATTAAAATCAAAGCAGAATTAAATGAATTGGAGTCCAAAAAAACTATAGAAAGAATCAAGAAAACAAGGAGTTGGTTCTTTGAAAAAATTAACAAAATTGAGAGACCCTTAGCAAATCTTACAATCTGACCACAAAAAGGAGGGAGCATACCGAAATAAACAAAATCATAGACGAAAATGGTAATATCACGACAGAAATTACCAAGACCCAGAGCATCATGAGGGAATACTTCTCAAATCTTAACGCCAACAAATCTGAGAATCTAGAAGAAATGGATGAATTCCTAGCCAATATTAACATACCCACACTGAACCAACAAGAACTAATCCAACTAAACAGGCCTATTTCAAGCACTGAAATAGAAATGGCAATAAGAGAACTTCCACCTAAGAAAAGCCCACAGCCAGATGGATTCACAGCTGAATTCTTTAAGGTCTTCTGAGCAGAGCTAACACCAATACTCCTCAAGATCTTCAATGAAATTGAAAATGAAGGTTCTTTACCAAACTCATTCTATGAAGCCAGTATAACTCTCTTCCCCAAACCAGACAGAGATATATCAAAGAAAGAACTATAGACCTATTTCTTTGATGAACATTGATGCAAAACTTCTCAAGAAAATACTGGCCAATCATCTACAACAACTCATCAAAAAATTAAAAACTATGATCAAACACAATTCATCTCAGGGAGGCAAAGCTGGTTCAACATACGCAAATCAATTAATATAATTCAACACATCAACAGGAGCAAGGACAAAAATCACATGATTGTCTCAAAAGATGCAGAAAAGGCATTTGACAAGATCCAACACCCCTTTATGTTAAAAGCTCTGGAGAAACTAGGAATCCATGGAACATTCCTCTGTATAATAAAGGCTGTGTATCACAAACCCACAGCGAGTATTATACATAATGGTGAAAAGCTAAAGCCATTCACTCTAAAAGCAGGAATGAGAGAAGGATGCCCACTCTCTCCACTCCTCTTTAACATAGTATTAGAATTCCCAGCCAGTGCAATGAGGCAAGAAGCAAGCATAAAGGGCATCCAAATAGGGAAAGAGGAAGTAAAACTTTCCCTCTTTGCAGATGACATGATTCTGTATTTAAAGAATCCTATAGACTCCACCCGAATCTTCTTGAGCTGATTCAAAGCTTTGGAAGGGTAGCAGGGTATAAAATTAACCCTCAAAAATCAACTGCCTTCCTCTACGCCAACAGTGAGAAGAATGAGACAATCAAGAAAACAACTCCTTTTGCAATAGCCTCAAAGAAAATAAAGTACCTAGGAATTAGCTTAACTAAGAATGTAAAGTGCCTTTTTGATGAAAACGTTAAAACCCTGAAAAAAGGAAATTAAAGCAGAACTGAGGAAATGGAAAGACCTCCCATGCTCCTGGATTGGAAGAATTAATATTGTGAAAATGACAATCTTGCCAAGGGCTATCTACAAATTCAACGCAATACCCATCAACATCCCAATGGCATTCTTTAAAGAAATAGAAGCGGCAATGCAAAATTTCACATGGAATAATAAAAGAGCCCGTATAGCAAAAACACTTCTTAATAGAAAGAACAGTGCAGGAGGAATTTCAATTCTAAACTTTAGACTCTATTACAGAGCTATAATTATCAAAACAGCTTAGTACTGGTACAAAACCAGGCCTGAAGACGAATGGAATAGAACTGAGGACCCAGATATTACACCACAGACCTATGGCCACCTAATCTTTGACAAGGGAGCCAAAAAAATAAAATGGAAGAAAGACAGTGGTGTTGGCAGAACTGGATAAGAACCTACAGAAAACTAAAGTTGGATCCTTTCTTTGTCACCCTGAACTAGAATTAACTCCAAATGGATCAAAGACCTGGAGGTAAAAGCTGACACACTGAACACTTTACAAGAAGGAATAGGAGATACACTAGGCCTCCTTGGCACAGGTTGAAACTTTCTTAATAAAGAACAAGAATCACAACAAATTTGAGAAATGCTGGATAAGTGGGACTCCATTAAACTGCAGAGCTTTTGTATGTCAAAGACCATAGCTAGTAAATTAATTAGGAAGCCTACAGAGTGGGAGAAGATCTTCACCAACCATACAGTAGACAAAGGCCTCATATCTAAAATATATCAACAGCTCAAAAAATTGAATCATTCCAAGACTAATCTCCAAAGAAACAACCATCCCATTAAAAGATGAGCCAAAGACTTAAAGAGAGTCTTCTCTGAAGAAGAAACAAAAATGGCCTATAGACACATGAAGAAATGCTCAACATCTCTGGTAATAAAAGAAATGTAAATCAAAACAACTCTAAGATTCCACCTCACTCCAGTTAGAATGGCCAGGATCAAGAAAACTAATAACAACAGATGCTGGAGGGGATGTGGCCAGGAGGGATCACTACTACACTGTTGGTGGGAGTGCAAACTCGTTCAACCACTATGGAATGCATTATGGGAGTTCTTCAAAAGAACATAGAGCTCCCCTATGACCCAGTAATTCCACTACTTGGTATTTACCCACTTGACCAGAGACAAGGGCAAACTAAATCGACTAGTATAGTGATGTTCATTGCAGCACTATTTACCACAGCAAAGATATTGAACTAACCCAGATGTCCCTCATTTGATGAGTGGATCAACATGATGTGGTATTTGTACACAATGGAATTCTATGCTGCTGTCAGAAAGAATGACATCGCCCCATTTGTTAGGAAATGGAAGAGTTAGAAAAAATCATATTAAGTGAAATAAGCCAGACTCAAAGGAACATAGGCTTTATGGTTTCCCTCATTTGTCATAATCAGTAGAAACCTTGGCCTCTCCCAGCAGAGATTGGCAATAGAGCAAAACCTAGAAACATAAGGCCATGTAGTGTGATGCTAAATGAAAGGACGTCTAGGATACAGAAACAAAAGCCTTATCATGAATGATTGTTGTTCTTAATGTACTATGTTATCTCTCATCTCTTTTTCTGTCCCTTGGTTATGTCATATTGTTACAGTATCTCATTTTGTTATCTGATATATTTGATATATTTATATTTGGTTATTTGAAATTGGATAAGAAAGGGGGAAACAAGATGAGGGATAGAGGTAGGGGGAGGGAAATGGGGACCAAGACATGAGAAAGGGTATCAATGTATGTGAATTAATGCACTTTCTATCTGGTGAATATAATGTAACCCTTCTATTAATTACAATAAATATATATATATTCAAAAAATAAATTGGTTAGCATAGAAGAAAGTTAATTAGATTCTTCATGCTTTCATATCTATATTAGTAGATTGGTAATAATATGAATTTTAGTTCTATTAGAGAGATGAAGTTATTTATGAGTATTTGGAAAATAATTAAATGGAAGTAATCACTAGTACACAAAATATTTTGGATCAGGAAAGGAATAACATTTAAAAGGAGAAAATAAATTCAAAATTACATTAATGAATATAACAGTCTTCTCTCATAGCCTCACTCATTTGGAATAGTCTAGAAACAGATATGGAGGGGAACATTGACACAAACAAGGTTGTGTGACATCACTTTCAGAAATATGTCAGAAATCAGTAGAGGTACGAAGCACATTAATTATTTGCAAAATGTTTGCTTTTTTGGTGATCTTTTTGAATTTATCTCATTTTTCTGCCAGTTATTAAGAGGACTTATATACTCCTGGATTGACTTATCCAATACATTGATGCCCATATATCTCACTTAAAATTTCTTTAATGTGATTCAGATGATTTCATCTTAAGTATTATATTTTACCAAAGTCTATGGCAACAGATTAACACTTCTCTGATACACATTTTCTCAGACATTTTTCTAAGCTGACATGTTCCCTTTTGTCCAGTTGTCTGATTAGATAGCATATGACTCTGCAGCTGGAGAGCTTCGTTAATTAGTGCATTGTACTGAGTCAAGGCTGACTTCCCACATGGGGACTCTTGGCTCTGCTCTGATTCACATCCGCAGGCTGCAAGCTGCCCCTCTAGGAGTGTGACAAACGGTACATTACTGGTCAGAAGGATCTGGCAAGGTATTGTTAGTGCATTTGTACAAATCTGTCAACATTATAGAGGAGAAAGAAAATCACACTCCTGGTTTGCTGCTGGTTTATTATCACTATTACCTTTTTATATGAAAGGCAGAATATTTTGACCCTCATTCAACAAATAAGATTCCTTGTGATCTCTTGTTCTTGATCTGGATTCAGAAATGGCTGGGTTTGTTGGAAAAAGCTGGCTCATGAGCACAATAAACATTGTTCCCATAGTTAATAAAAAAGGTAGAGGGCTGGGAGTTTGGCCTAGTCATAGAGTGCTTGCCTAGCATGCATGAAGACCTGAGTTCACTTCCTCAGTACCCCATAAACATAGAAAAAGCCAGAAATGGTGCTGTGGTTCATGTGGTAGAGCTCTATTCTTGAGAAAGCCCAAGGACAGTTTTCAGGGCCTGAGTCCAAGGCCCAGGACTGGCAAAAAATAAAGGATAGAAAATTCTACAAGTAGCTTTCTATATAATGATAAATATAGAGGAAATGAGATTTGCAACGGGGACAGTTAGTTCTTTAATCTGGCACTAACTGGCAGGTCTGATGAAGTATATTAAAGCAACTGCATTTAAGCAGTCTTTTAATGCCCACAAACCTCTGAAGTTTTCCTTCTGATGAAAGGAAGTTTATTTGTCCTGCTTCTTCTTTTTTTTGCCAGTCCTGGGCTTAAGCTCAGGGCCTGGGCACTGTCCTTGGATTTTTTCTGAAGGCTAGAACTCTACCACTTGAGCGTCAGCACCACTTCCAGCTTTTTCTAAGTATGTGGTACCAAGGAATCGTACCTGGGTCTTTATGCATGCTAGGCAAGCACTCTACCACTCAGCAAAACTCCTGGGCCCATGTCCTGCTTCTTTTTTAAAAAAAATTCTGTCCAGTATCTATCTATCTATCTATCTATCTATCTATCTATCTATCTATCTATCTATCTGTCTGTCTGTCTGTCTGTCTGTCTGTCTGTCTGTCTGTCTGTCTGTCTGTCTGTCTGTCTATCTATCTATCATCTATCTATCTATCATCTATCTGTCTATCTATCATCTATCTGTCTGTCTGTCTCTCTATCTATCATTACCATCATAAACTGTAATCTATTTACATTATGGTATTGGGAATTGAATCTAGGTCATCCTGCTTGCTAGAAAATACTCTACCACTTGTTCATATTTAGTTCCTTTGCTTTTTTAGTTTATTTTTTTACATAGAACTCATATTGACTTTGTACTGGCTGGCCTTTGATCATAATCCTTTTCCCTAGTAGTTTTGACTACAGGCCTTCATCATTACGGTAAGGTTTTGTTTCACATGTATACATAGAAATATCAAAATAAAAAAGAGGTAAAATAAATGTACTTCTTATGAGAAATTGATATGGTAGATATAGTTTTTAGTTAACTATATGGGGCTTTTGGAAAGTAAGAAAACTATATTCGTAAAACCTCTATTAAATTAAAAAAATAAAGTTTTATATTAAGCAAACCAGATACAGAAATAATCTGTAGCAACTTACATTTCATAGTGCACCAGAATTTTTTTCCTTTTAAAAATTTCTTTTTAAAAATTACATTTAGGTTATGAGTGCAATGCTTCCCGACAATGTCCTTCCTTTCTTCTTTCCATTTTCCTCCTTCCATCCCTATGCACTAGCTGCACATTTCATTTTTGACATAGTGTATATTGAAAACAATGACTAAATTTCCCTACTCTTCCTCTCTCCATTTATGTCCCTTTTTTTGTCCTCCCCCCGAAAAAATAAAAAACAAAAGCAAAATCTACTTGCATTGATAAACAGTCCTTTAGTTGTTCAGAGGAGTTATACCCTGTATTCTTCCCCTAAATATACCTTTCATTAGTCAATTTGTATATAAATCCATCTAGCCCTATGTATGTTAGCACACCTAGATTGCACATATGCGAGAAAATATGCAACATCTCAGATGTTTTACGTTACAAAACTTTGTTGAATTCATTTTTCCTACATAATTAGTAATAAGATTTCAATACCTTCCCATATTTCTACAATAAAGAAGATATATTTATTGTTTGTTTACTATAGTGCACTCACAAGTGTGTGTATATATAATGCAAGTCAGTGAAAAATGATAGGTAGAGTTTTGACTTTTCATCCAACTTTACAGTATGTCTTCTGATTAGAGAACTGGGTCCATTAATACTGAAAATTACAGTTGAGAAATTTGTGGTAGGTCCTAACATCTTCCCCTCAATGTTGTATCTTCTGTGTTTATCTACTACTGTAGTTGCATCTGTTCTTTTCTACTTCTTTCATGTTTATGTTGATGGTTTCTCTATGAAGCATGTCAGAGGATCTCAGAGACAGAGTTGCTGTTTTGTATGCATGTATTTTGTGTGCATGTATATGTTTTGTTCTGACAAGGATGAATAAACTTTTTAAGAATATGAACTCTGGAGCGAGATATGTGAATTCAAAACCAGTATTTGTTGTCTCTTCTCTCATATCATGAATCTTGGGTAAGTGATTGCTTATTTGTAATGTGGAGGTAATAATAGAATTTGTATAAGATTGCTATGTGTACACACATATATCTACACATATAAATACATATAAAATGATAACCAATGAGCATTAAATGCAATAAAATATTAACTGTAATTATTCTGTTAGTAATACTTTTGGAGAATTCCAAATTGGTTCACATAATTTTTCACAAGGTATTTTCCTGAATAGTTACAAATTTACCACTATACTTTGGAGTACAAAATGCATATTTAATTACAAATTGTTGATATTAAGACAAAACTCAAGCCAGGTGCTGGTAACTCATGCATGTTTGAAAATAGTCTTGAAGACTTTCATTTCCAGATAACTACCAGAAAGCTGCAAGTGGAGTTGTGGCTCTTGTGGTAGAGCACTAACCTTGAAGAAAAAACTCAAGGGCAGTACCCAGGCCCTAGATTCAAGCCATTGTACCAGCACCAAAATATAAAAATAAAAAATAAACACAACTTTTCCTAACCAATAAAAACTACAGAATCTAGTGTATCAACAACATGAACAACCTGTTGTGATATGTAATGCTTGGACTAGCATATTTGAACACCTACATTTTCTCACTTGTTTGTCCTTTCAATGCTTAGTTAATTATAAAGCACAAGCTTAATACCACTGATAAAAATCTGGGAGAAAGAATATGCTGTGCAAAATGCTAGCTCTGGCAGTTACTAATGATGTTATCATATCAAATATCTAAATCACTTCCAATATCAATTTCTACGTATGTAAAATTGAAATAATGGTAGAACAATTTCAAATATGTAAGAAGTCAAGATCAGTATGAACAGTGTACGAATGCTTAATGCTATTATTGCTGTTTCTAAATAGTAATTTCTAGTTGGACCATAATTAACACCTGTGCTAAAAAGTAGACTGTAGTTCCAAGGAAGAGCTGAGGCCTAGGTCATATGCATATCGCTTTGCAAGAAGCCAATTCTAATACAGAGCTTCATGACTATAAAAGGAAAATGCAAATAAACCATTTAAGTTGATCTGTAAAAGGAAAGTACATAATTTCAAAACATCACGGTTACCTTCAGTATCACCAATAAAAATCGCAGAGCTTCTTAGATTGACCAGTCCCTAGCTATGACAGCATAACGTTTTCCCTGTTTTATTGTGCCATGATAGCTTTGGTATAATTGCTGTGATACTTTGGATTCACATTAGTTCATGAATATCCAGAGGGTAGAATGTCACCTAATGAATCATTAATATTACTGTAACAGCAAGATTTTCCATTATTTTTCTTCCTGGCTGGTAACTTGACCTTAACGATTCTGGAGCTAATGGCATGGAAGTTCATCTGGTTGTACACAGGATCATAGGAATGGGGGCATATTGGCTGGCCTTTGCCAATGAACGCAAGTAATGACAATAATTAAGATGAGTTAGTGGCTCCTTTTTTAACTTAGGGGGTTTTGTACACCTTTGTTCCGCAGTTGCTTGTAGAAATAGATTATGTCTTCACAATAGAAAATGGGATATTTTTTCACAGTAGTAAAAAAAAAGTAGAGTGGGGAGGACTAATACAGATTAATACTTTCTTAAATGTTAAGAAAAATCTCCGACTGTTTTATATGGAGTGTATAAAAAAAGAAATCTGGAAACAAATATATGCTTGCAGGAAGTTATTGTTACTGTGCAAACCTGTAGCAGCTGCAGAACAGAAAAAAAAAAGCCAAATGCAACCTAGCTGTAGAAGGGCATCTGACCCAGAGATAACTGCTGTTCCACAGGACACTCTTAACTGAGATGGTGTTTTAGAGGTTTCATGTGTTGCAGGATGGAAGATTTTGTGTTTATATCAACCAATCAGTGTGAAGTAGGTGTTTCTAGAGAGAAAATGTGACTTAAATGTGGTCCCTTTGAATCATTATGGAGCCATCAGCACTCAATACTTCTAGAGCTGAGGAAATGAAAGATGCCTGCACTGAGAACTCACTAAAATATCTCCACACACACAACAAAGAACTTATATGATATATTAAACCTCCTGAGCTCAGCCACGTGTTCTGTAATTCTCCAAATTAAAAAAAAGAACTGTGTATGCACGTACATACCATATGTATGCATGCATGCATGCATGCATGTATGTATGTATGTATGTATGTATGTATGTTTGTATGTATGTGTATACATGGTCATGTACATGCTTCCTGTGTGTAAGAGAGATGGAGAGAGGCGAACTAATCACACTGTGGGTTATTGAAGTACATATTTAATTACAGATTGAATGTGAGATAATTAGGAATGCCCAAGCTTTATTTAAGTGATCAATTGGATATTTGCTTTAGTCTGGAGATTGTCTACCAGGACTCTGAAACAATATTATATTCTCAAAAGCAATAAAATTTATAAGTGGCTGAAAATTATTTATAGACCTGTGAAGAAGGTTAAACTATCCTTTTAAATAAAAAAATAGCTTTCACACACAGAAAATACCCTTGGGATCCTTTCTGCTAAACGGTAATTATTTTGGTGATTTTGATGAGAAAGATGGGTGAGAATGTTGAAATAGTGACATTGATCAAGATTCTTGTACTTACTTTGTTGACTAGCAACTCTTTCACACAATTACTTAATGAGAATATGCACATGTGATTTTTACAAAAACTTCATTTTTGTTATAAATTGTATTAATTTAATATAGCACAGGCATTAGGGAAAGCTAAAACACATTTTGTCACTTATGCATTGCAATTATTGAAGAATCTGGTCCCTTGCAGGAGTGGGAGTGTAGTTCCTGCATATTATGAGAGGCATTGGGAATTATTTGACCAACAGTGGTACAAAGGTATACTTCTCTTTGGCTGCCCAGGATCTTCTACCTGTATTGATTATTTTGTTCAGTATATAAAACAGTGTTGTAAAATATGCAAGCAAATCTGACAGGAAAATGTTTCCTCAAATCTGCCTGGATCATACTCATGAAAAGAAATCAGACTAATTGGACATATCAAAAGAGGCAAGGTAAAGTAGTAAAAATAATCAAAGATGCCTATTGATTAAACCAGGTCCGTTTACAAATCCAAGTTTTCTACCACACATTTCCTGAAGTATTTGTTGTTGTTAAATTGGGTTAAAGTAAATGATGACTAAAGTTTTACTGTAAGCAGTGTCACTCATGCAATCCTGAGGTTGGTTGACAGGGGTTATAGAGAGGCTCCCTAGAGTGAAAATAGAAACAATTTCCACAATATTATGGAATGACAAGGATTTGTCACTATAGTCACTGTAGTCTAAAGTAGAAAAACACATACATATATTTTTCATATATGACAAATGATTTTTGATATCTTAAATAAATTTTCTATTCTTTTCCTATGTAAGACAAGTTATTGTTGGGCTGAAATTAATATTTGATTATTAAAAATTTTAATACAGTGAGGTGAAAGGTAGAAGTTACTTTTGCATGGCTGCTATTGTTATGTGACACAAAGAAGTTAAGACTTCACACAATGTTTAGAGGATTCAGTGTAGAGAGGATCATGCCTTGGCAACCAGGAAATGTACTGAGCACAGGAAGTGGTCAGGGCCCAGTATTTACTTCCTCCCACTGGGCCCTGCCTCCTACTTTTCACGACTGCTAAACAGTGCCAACCTTAATATTAATCTATCAAAGAATTCTAGACACTCATGACCCAAGAACATGAATCCAATAAACATGAATTATTTTTATTATAAACATTCACATGATTTTTATACTCACACATACTCAAAATGTATCATGTATTCAAATAAATGCATGGTGAATAATATATCAACATCATCCTAGTAATAGTTCTGCAGCTGAAAACATCAATTTTATTGGCTTATAAATGGGTGCAAAGATTTGTTCACCTGCATGTGTTATAAGATATGGTATTTCTCTACCAGAATATATGTAAATTCTTTATCAATTGAAACAGGCAGAGATAGAACTCTCCATGTAACCTGGTCTAGCCTCAAACTCAAACCTCTTGTTCTCAGCCTGCTGAGTGCCAAATTTACACCCAGGTTTAAAACTAGCCATCTTTATTTTTTAAATTGTCATCTTTATCTATATTTAATATCAAAGCTCTAATGAATGCTTTTTGAATTCTATAACCTTTTCCTATGAGGGAATGTCTAAAAGTAGATTTATATGTTTTGAGCTATTTTATTGTATTTATTGCCAGGATAATGTAGAGAGGGCTTAAATTTACATTCGTCAGGTAATTGCTGTGTTACTTCTCAAAACTTGATAACCCTTCTTGACCTATTGTTTGATTTTCATCTTAAACTGACCTTCAGAAGTTTTTAATATTTACAGACTGATTAGTATAGAAGAATGTAAAGATGTCCATTACTCCTTTTTTATCCACATATAGGAGAAAACTCAAATTAATTTAACGGCTGGCAGCAAGATCCCTGGAGTAAGACAACTGAGTAATTTTTTTGTCTGTAATTTCCAACTTCCAAGAAAGAGAAAGGTGGTTCTGAATCATTATGTTTAACATATTTCTGACCCATATGTCTCTTAGTGGCTCATAAGCCACATATTTAGCCTACATATTCAGCAATCCTTATGTGCACCCCCTGTGCAAGCAAAGAGATGTTCTAGAATTTGTTGGATTCTCTTTATTTACCATCATTCAAAATTCCTCTTATATATTATATGACATCTTTCTCAGGAAGGTAGTGTATTCTCCATTTTCACCAAGAATGTGGTTTTTCTCTAGTTTACCGTGTGATTGAAAAAGTTTGGTGATTTTAATAATTGGTATATTTTCGGAAGGTACAGAGAGAGGGGTGATTTAAATCAAATGCTATCCTCACGTCTTTAAATACACCAGTTTTACTCTTTTATTCTTTCTCTCGTCAACTTATTTTATTATAAAGATGATGTATAGAGGAGTTACAGTTCTTTAAGTCAGTTCATTCTTTTTGGGCAGTGTCACCTCTTCCCTTGCTTACTCCATTTTCCCCTTCTGACCTTTTCCACAAGTTGGGTCTAGTGAGCATTACTGCTACATTTGTTTACATTTGTCCCACCATTTCAGGGTTCCCCCTGCTGCTCCCCCAGACTAATTTACATACAAGGCAAAAGGTACAGATACCTAAAACAGTGAAAAGAAGCAAAACACATTAAAAAAAAACAAAACAAAAACCAAAATATCAAAATTACTGTTTTATAAATAAAAACCAATCAGGGTACAGCTTTATTTCCTCCTAATTGTACTATATATTATCTCATATTTCTTGTAGGAAAAGGATTACTTTCATAATAAGTGAATGTATGTGAGCTGGCTGATGCACCAAAAATATTGCAAGGGACAAAATTATGCTATGAATCTTATAAAGACAGAACAGATTAAAAATATTAAAAAAAAGAAGTAGCTCTGAATTTCATGAAAAGAAGTGTTTCTTCTGATAGGAAGGGTAACTGAATTGTATGGTGATGCTCAGAAATTTCTCCCAAAGTCTCTTTTGCTAGAAAAATCATTAATTTTGTAAAAAAATACATTAAGTAGTACTTTTTTGGTAAGTTAGTGTAAATTTAGTCTATGGTGCTTCGATTCTCTGACACTTTCCCTTCCCTCCCTCCCTCCCTCCCTCCCTTCCTCCCTCCCTTCCTTCCTTCCTTCCTTCCACCCTTATTTCTTTCCCTCCTTCCTTTAGTCCTTCTTTCTCTTTTTTCAGTATTGGATATTTAGTCCACATCCCTGAGTGGCTAGCCAAGTGTTCTAGAATTTAAGTTATGCCCTTTGATTTTTATTTTGTGTTTTAAATAAAATCTCATTACCACTGGGCTGAGCTTGAATCCTGATCCTCCTGCCTTCACGTCCCAAGCAGTTTGAGTTGTAGGTATGTAGCACATGTCCAGTTTGATGCCAAAATATAAATGGTAGTTAAGATAATTTTATTTTGCTGGCTACACGATGAATAAATTTGTATTCGCTGTAAAACTTATTCTTTGGTGGACCAGGTATGTGGCCCAGTGGAAGATTGCTTATCTACCATGAATGATACCCTGGCTTCAATTACACTGCCCTTAAAAATTACTTTAAAATAATATACAATCAATATAATATTGTAAACTATATCTAGATTGTATTTTTAATAAAAGATAATTTTCACTACATTTTAATTTTTTCCATGACCATTTGACACCCAGTTTTTATGTCTTATCTCCTTTTTGATCATTTGCTGATAGAACCTTGTTATGTTCATTATGCAGCACTCATTTAATTATTTTGTTATGATTATGCACATGTGTATGCACATAAATGTGCAAAAGGAGAAAATCTGGGGCTATAGTTATCAAAAAATTATCAACAGGGGTGGCAGTTTATACTCCATTTCTATGTCTTCTCAGAAGTGTATAATATACTTCCTTTAAGCTGAAATATCGATGTTTAAGTGATCTTTTTAAAACGAGAATGAGGTCTCTGAGTTTCTAATTCAGATGTCAGAGGTTGACAGCAACATCAATAAGAAACTATCAGCAGGGCCTTTCCTCCTAATTCTTATCCTGACATGCTACAAAAATAAGCATGATAATTTTATGATCTATTTTTTGCCTAAAATGTAACTACATTAATCCGAAAGACAGCTGATTTTTCAAGGTCAAAAGTGCTTAGTTACAAATTGATGAGCTATTATGCGTGTCTGTGGTTTTCTTGATGGCACTGTATTAATAATATGCGTGCAGAACAGGCCATAAAAATTCCATTTAAAGGTATTAAGGCATACTGGGACATTTAATCAGGTTAAAATTCCTGTCAGTTGGCTCCAGGCACGATGTTGTTCACTCAATGATTAACAAAGTGTGTGGAATATAAAGATGCATGTTCAGATTTCACTGAAATAACCTATTTTTTGTTGTTTTCTGCATCTAGCAAATGATTCCACTAAAATGCATTGCAGTGATAGTCATTGTTTTAAATAGCTCCTACTGTCTCACAGCTTTGGTTGTTTTGATTAGAAAATAGGGAGATGATATACTTGTAAAGGTGCTGACATTCTTTCAAAGGAAGGAAGAAAAGCACTCAGGGATGTAATGTTTTAAAATATGAATCATATTGTAAGCTTTCTTTTGTCATTTATAAAAGATATCTCACAAGGTGTGCACTATGCACTCAGAAAAAGTAGGAAGAGAAAATAAGGGAAGGGTATATAAAGGATTTTTCTGATACTCTCTTATAGTACACCTCACAGTTTCAATGGGAACTCTATTTAAGATATATGATACAATGCAAGAGAAATGGGAATAAGCTTGTGCAAGTTTGTGAATATTATAAAAACATCCCCAGTGTTCAAATAAAGAAAAGAATGAGCATGTATAGCTTGTGAAAATCTGTCTTCTTTTTTTCCTCCATTGGTGGATGAAGAATAAATTTATAGGCTTGGTTGTAAGAATATTTTTATATGGTCAGCAAATGATCAACCATTCAAACAGCAATAAAATATGCTGGAATAAGTAAGAATGTTGAAAGGGGTGACACAGATCAAGTTGCAGTGTTTATAAACTGCTTTGTTAAATGACAATTCCTTTATACAAATGCATGCAGCTAATGAAGTAAAAATATTTAGAATCCCGTTTTGAGTCAAAGTTAAAAAAATTCTGTTTATGTAAATATTTGTATATCTATGTGAGTGTAAAAAGTATCATGAACTAAATTTATTGATTCTTAGAAGTCAATATTTCATATCTCCCTTATATTTTTTATAGAATGCATGTTTATTTTACAAAACCAATAATCTTTACTATTTAAAACTCAACTTCTCTTTATTATTACCTCTTTATTACAACCTGGGTCATAAAACTGTAAAAGAATGTATGTGTTTTAGATTAACTTTTATTATAATAAGGTTTACTTTTATGCTAATAAGGTTCTATAGCAAGAACGTGTACCAGAGTATGTTTATTTTGTCCTTTTTTTATTTTTGCTAGTCATGGGGCTTGAACTCAGAGCCTGTATGTGATAATGGGGAATCAAACCCTGGTCTTTGTACGTGCTAGGCGAGCACTCTACCATTAGGTCACACTCCCAGCCTGAATTTTATCCATTTTTAATGCAACTGCTATAAACATTCATGCATAATTTTTGTAGATATTATTTTCAAAATATTTAGGGACATTCCAAGCAGTACAACTGCTGAACCTTCATTAGATCCTTAGAATAACATTTTGTTTATGAAACTGTACTGCCAGTCAGAATTTAACACTAAAAATGGATTTTAAAACTAAGTTAATGTAGCCTCATTAAATAATTTTCAAACATCAAAAGTGATTTTGCATTACAGATTATATGTAATGCCGACAAATTCCTTATTTTCAATCATTAGTGAGGAACATGATCTCATATGAAGTATTCCTTTATAAATAAGTTCATGCTTGGGAATTTTGTTGTATAAAACACTTCAAATTCCAATAAATTTAATAGATTGCTATTTCACAATTTAATTTGTAAAGGAATTTTCAATGAATTTTTGAATGTTTAGTAATGTCATTTAAGGCTTATTGTTTTATTGATGAGTGTTAAGATATGTAAGCCATAAGCTATGTTACTAGATTAACTCCTATTTCAGATAAATTATTTGAAATTTTAAATTTTTCCTACAATAAAATTTCAGCCACATATTTATGATAAAATCAAATATAACCCAATATTTTTGTTCATGTGCTAGCCCTGGGGCTTGAACTCAGCACCTGGACATTTTCCTTGAGTTATTTGGCTCAAGGCTAGCACTCTACCAACTAAGCCAGAACTTCACATTTAGCTTTTTTTTTTTTTTAAAGTAATTAATTAGAAATAAGAATCTCACAGGCTTTACGGCTAGGGCTGGCTTTGGACTGACATTCTCAAATCTTAGCCACTTGAGTAGTTAGAATTATACATGTGAGTCACATGTGTCAGGCATCCAAATAATTTGAAAACTTTAAGTACATGATGAGTATTAATGTCATATGTTTATATATTTTTACATATTTTATTGTGATTAGGAAGGGTTACATTACATTCACCAGATAGAAGGTACAGAACTTCACAAACATTGATGCCCTTTCTCATGACATGGTCCCCATTTTCCTCCCACCCTCCCCCTGCTCATCTTGATTGCCCCCCTTCCCTATCCAATTTCAAATAACCAATTAAGCACATATAAAATATATCAGATAATAAGGTGAAGTATTGCAATAATATGAGATAACCAAGGGATGGCAAAAGAGATGAGAGATAACATAGTACGTTAAGGGCAGCAGTCACTCATTACATGGCCTTTGTTTCCTAAAATCATCATGTAGTTTTTATTACAACTAACTGTAATATTTTGATTTATTTATAAAAATTCAACACATAAATAGTGCTCCCAAACAAAAATTTCAGCTATTTTATTTACCTAATTTGTCTAATTTATTTCCTGATATGGACATTATAAATATTTCAGAATATTGAGAAATGATAAATTGAAGCAGCTATATTTAGAGAAATAATTAGTTAAAAGGTAGAAATTAATCGAATTCCATCTATTAGACTCCATGGTAAAAATGATAGTTCATGCTTTAGATTCTCTTTATATTTGTGTATTCCAAGTAGCCAGCATAAATTTCTCCCCGAATTGATGTTAACAAATGAATTGCTTTATTATTGCTTTTCCTACTATTTGAATTATAAGTGTCTAGCATTATGACTTAGTTTTATTGAATTTATCAGGGTATTATCTGTAAGGTACCAAAACATTTGAACAATGAAGAATTTCTTTGATTATATTGGCTTTTCACCTGCTACTCAAAGTCTGCTCTCAAAACATAATGACAGAAAAACAAATCAAACAAAAAACAGATTTGATTTTTAATAGAGAATAGTACCATATTTGGAAAATTATAAGAGACTATGTAACAATACTACTAAAGTCAAATTTAATCTTTTAGAATAATTGAACTAACAGCTAATATTCGTGAAAATTCTTTATTTAAATGTTGTTCTAATTGCTTCTCATACGTTCTAATTCAGGTCATCATTTATATAGGAAACATCTGAGGCTTTAGGATTAAGCTGTTTGCACGATCACCAGATAAAAATATGGAGAAGCCAAGCCAAAAAGTCCATTTGACAAAACATTTGATTGCTCTGTTATAATCTACATATGATTCTTATGGCTTATTCTTAGTGATCTGTGCATCCTATGTCATAAATGACATTACATACTTTGCTATAGCCTACCACATCCGATAACACAACACAAGAGCAACTACTGGGATAAACTGGGAACTAGATTATGCTTAGTGATACTTTAACAAGCCTCCCCTTTCTGCTTACTCATAACTTATACTGAAATGTTTGAAATATTTATCTTTCCTGAAAGTTATATAGCTGGAAAACATAAATGATATGGGGACAAATGCATTTGTGTCATAATTACAGAATCCTAAAATACCATTTTAAAAAGCAATAATAATATGTCATAAAGCCCAAATTTTAGATTTTATTGAAAATAAAAAATTGAGTTGAATTGTTGAATTGAAATTATATTCATTGGCACTTACAGATACTATATGATATAGATATCTCCTTAACTTACAAAATAATTATAAGAAATTCTTTTGCAATTACTTTATATCTATTTTTTAATTTTGTATGTACTGCTATACAGCTATGAAAAATGAGCAAATAGTAAACTTTACATTTACTTCTATCCTCTCATTCTGCCAAAAGCAGTTACTTCTATTTTTGCTTTACATTTTAAATATTTAAAATTATCATATACATTAGTGCTGTTCATAAATATTTCTGGTGCTCTGCTTCCAAAATATATGCTAATGTCACACTTTCTATTCTTTTCCCAATGTTCTTGGGTTGTTGTAACAAACTACCAGAAGATCTGTGGCTTAAAGACTAGGAATTTCCTCTGTACAGTCTGGCAGCTGAAAGCCTGAGATCAGAGGGCTAACTTCATGGCCCATCATACTGGTGTTTTCACATGGTCTTTCATTGATCCCTTTTCAGGTGCTGAAGTAGAAAGACTTGTTCCTCCCCTCAAGCCAGCAATCCTATCAGATTTAAAAACAAAACAAAACAAAAAACAAACAAAAAATCTTATGAGTTTATTTTATCTTACAAGGAGTTACATGAAGTCTGGGACTTCAAAATATGAAGTTGTGGAGGAAAAATTTTGACCAAATGTAATGTAAACTTACTTATGAGTTTTGTAGCTAAAAATAAACAAACAAACACAGTGAGAGAAATTTAAAATCTACTGAAAAACTTGCCTGGTTCCTCTCACTATTGTAATAACTCTCTTCTTGAGGGTTTTCTTGTCGACTTTTGTAACCTACAGTGTCTTGCATAAGTTAAGAGAAAATGCTTTTTGAATGTGTTAATACAACTTATCCTGGCTATACTTCTATTGTGACCAATCAGCAGATTACTAAAGGAAAATACATTTAAATCTTTGGGATATATTTGGGAAGTAAAATTTTAAAGCCTTCCTTGTGAGACATACTTTAATGGAATTTCTAATACTTGCTATGTAATTCAAATTTTCATTCTAGGTTTACATGTCAAGCATATGCCTCATGGATCAAATCTTCTTAAAAGCCATTTTTATTATGTTAATAAATCACATATATGCTTAATGGTTCAATTCCTCTGGAAAATATTAAATTTCTCCTAAAAGAGTCTTTCAGTAACTCACAAAGTTTTCTTTCACACTTAACATACTTAGTGGCTGGAAAAATTTCTTTTCTGTCTGACCTTTACAAGAGCACAAATTTAAAGCTTTAAATACAGAATGTCAGAATACTTTCCTGGCGGCATAAGGAGTTCATGTAGCATAGTTATTACACAGCTCAAATGCCTTTCTACAGCTTCTGCTCTTGAAAATAAAAGGTTAAACACACTCTTCATAATGCACAAGACAAGCAGTGACAAATGGAAGGGAATGATTTTTAACCTACTTTATTTTTTAAGATATTTGAGAAATATTACAGTGAATAAAATATTTTAAATGGAAAATGTAGCCCAAAGTTTGTGCCTGTCATGGTATGTTCTATCCCAGGTGTACAGAAACAAATTTGGAATCATTAGAACAGGTAAGACAAGGAAAATGTAGCTTAGATGCAAAACAATATTTGAGGTTAGGGGGAAAAGGACATCTTAACTATTCATCTTCAGATTGGCCAGTCCAAATTTTTATTGCTTGGGATATGAAATATACACCAATTGCACATAATAAATACATTTACGTATTTAGGACCTCTCATTTTTTTTCCATTTGAACTAGAGTATTTCTTCAAAAACTGATATCTTTCAGTTCTAAGTAATTAGTATTGAGTTTCTCTATTAAAATATTACAGGCAGCTATATTGTTTTTTTTTCTTTCCTTTTTTTTTTTTTAGCAAACTCCATTTGAAAGTGATCCTCTTATAGGCAAACAGCGGTGTTGACTACTGATAAATAATTCTTATTCATAGAGGCATTGATAACAGTTCTTGGGTTTAGAAGTATCAGCTCAGATTCTTTCTTTTTTCGACACTTTTTTATTGTAATTAATAAAAGGGTTACATGATATTTGCCAGATAGAAGGTGCATTAATTCACATATATTGATACCCTTTCACATGTCTTGGTCCCCATTACCGCCCTTCCCCTTCACCCCCCCCCCGTCTTGGTTTTTCCCCCTTCCCTATCCAATTTCAAATAACCAAATACAAATAAATCCAGTATATCAGATAACAAAGTGAGATACTGTAACAATATGAGATAACCAAGGGACAGCAAAAGAGATGAGAGATAACATAGTACATTAAGGACAACAATCATTCATTGTTTGGCTTTTGTTTCAATATCCTGGAGGTCCTTTCAATTAGCTTCATACTATATGGCCTTATGTATCAAGGTTTTGCTCTATTGCAGATCTCTGCTAGTAGAGCCCAAGGTTTCTACTGATTATGACCAATGAGGGAAACCATTGAGCCTAAGTTCCTTTGAGTCTGGCTTACTTCACTTAATATGATCTTTTCTAAGTCTTTCCATTTCCTAACAAATGGCGTGATGTCATTTTTTCTGAAAGCAGCATAGAATTCCATTGTGTACAAATACCACAACTTGTTGATACACTCATCAACTGAGGGACATCTGGATTGGTTCCATATTTTTGCTATGGTGAATAGCTCAGATTCTTTCTTTTTTTTTTTTCCTGCCAGTCCTGGGACTTGAGCCCAGGGACTGGACACTGCCCTTTGGCTTTCTCAAGGCCAGAGCTCTATCACTTGAGCCACAGCACTACTTCTGGCTTTTTCAACGTTTGTGGTGCCTAGTTATCAAACCCTGATCTTGCTTGCTCGGCAAGCATTCTACCACTAGTCCAGAACCCCAGGTCCAATATTACTTCTAAAGAGAGTGAAGAGATGTTGGGGCCTAGCCTCCATATCTGAGGCCTGATTCTGGCTCAGCTGCAATTAAAGGGCTTTGTCTAGGCATTCGGTCTTTTGCATACCTCTCTTAAGGCATCTCTGTGTATGTACATGACTCGATTGAACCCCCGCAGTTTCGCGGGTCTCGCAGCAGCTCAAGTCTCGCGCGCTTTCCTGCACCTGTCCTGCCCAGTACCTGAAAGCCCCACCCAGACCCTTAGTAGTAGCACAGAGGCCCTCTTCCTACTGGCTAGCTTCCCAGTGCCCACCTTCTCCTACCCCAACAGTATATAACTAATTGTCTGACGCAATAAAGAGGAGAGCATCAGAGAACAAGAGATCAGCAGAGAGATCTGATGCGCTTTCATGGTTAACACTGCTTCTGACTCAGCGTGGTTTTTTCTTCCCTGGTGATTGGGGGAGGGCTGGGTCATCGACACTTACCATCTCGCTTGGCTCCTGGGAGACTACAGGCTGGCCCTGTGTATCCCTCCCCGTTCCCGTGTTGCTGCCCCAGAGAGGAGCAACAAAGAGATACACAATATAATATGAAAAAGTGAGAATCTTCAACTAAAATTGAAGTTTGAAGGTTCCCCTGAGTTTTGAATACGTGAAAAATGAAAATCTAGACATCAAACAAAGAACTCGATGAAAATATGTTCAAAAAGGGCAATCCATTCAAGTGCCACAGGTGTCATCCACACAAGTTAAACCCTGCATATGCTATATAATCCATAAAAATGTAAATGTGTATTCAAATTCAAAACTTGATATGATTGAACAAATGTGATTTACTCATCAGTAATTTTTATTTTGCTAAAAAGATATTTCCATATTACTATTTCTAATATTAAGTTGAATTTCAACTCCCTTTACCCTTTATAAATATAGATAGAGAAAATAGCTGATGGTGTTTGACACAGAGAATTACATTTATTGAATTATGACTTTATGATCTTGAAATATCACTTGCATTTTCTCTAAGATGTTTTTCTCTATGCTTATTGAGGAATTCACCGAAGATTTTCAACAAATATTGTGATTTGGGGACTGGGAGTTTGGCCTAGTGGTAGAATACTTGCCTAGCATGCTCGAAGGTCTAGGGTCAGTTCCTCAGTACCACATTCACAGGAAAATAAAACTGAAATGGTGCCGTGGCTCAAGTGGTAGAGCCACTTGAGAAAGCCCTTAGAAATGTCCTTGAGAAAACTCAAGGACAGTGCTAAGGCCCTGAGTTCAAGCCCAAGGACTGGCAAAAAATATTCTAAAAAAATAATAAATATTGTGACTGGAGAAATTATGCTGCTGACTTACAGAGAAAAGCACATTCTCCATCTGTAAGTAACTGACAAGGATACATAAGCGATCAGGTAAAATAATTTAGAATGCTTCATTTCAATATTGTAGTATTTGGATGAAGGCATTTGATGTATTTGAATTTCCCCGTAATTATCTTTCATTTTAACAAAAAATTCCAGAACTCTTAATACATTTAAAAGTTCAGTATGGCTATGGTCTTCTTTTTTCATAAAATTTTTATTGTAATTAATTGAAGGGTGACATTACATTTGCCAGATGGAAGGTGCATTACTTCACATACATTGATACCATTTCTCATGTCTTGGTCCCCATTTCCTGTACCCCACCCCACCCTCATCTTGTTTTCCCCCCTTTCCTATCCAATTTCAAATAACCAAATACGCTTATATCCAATATATCAGATAACAAAGTGAAATACTGTAACAATATGAGATAACCAAGGCAAAGCAAAAGAGATGAGAGATAACATAGTACATTAAGGACAACAATCACTCATTATATGGCTTTTGTTTCTACATCCTAGAGGTCCTTTCATTTAGCATCATACTGTATGGCCTTATGTATCTAGGTTTTGCTCTCTTGCCGATCTCTGCTAGAAAAGTACAAGGCTTCTACTGATTATGGCAAATGAGGGAAACCATTGAGCGTATATTCCTTTGAGTCTGGCTTACTTCACTTAATATGATTTATTTCTAAATTTTTCCATTTCCTAACAAATGGGGCGATGTCATTCTTTCTGACAGCAGTATAGAATTCCATTGTGTACAAATACCACATCTTGTTGATCCATTCATCAACTGAGGGACATCTGAGTTAGTTCCATATCTTTGCTATGGTAAATAGTGCTGCAATGAACATCGTTGTGCTAGTGGATTTAGTATGTCCTTGTTTCTTGACAATTGGGTAAATTCCTAGTAGTGGAATTGTTGGGTCACAGGGGAGCTCTATGTTTAGTCTTTTGAGGAACTGCCATACTGCTTTCCTTAGTGGTTGAAAGAGTTTGCACTCCCACCAGCAGTGTAGGAGTGATCCCTCCTGGCCACATCCCCTCCAGCATCTGTTGTTATTCGTTTTCTTGATCATGGCCATTCTAACTGGAGTGAGGTGGAATCTTAGAGTTGTTTTAATTTGCATTTCTTTTATGACAGAGATTTTGAGCATTTCTTCATGTGTCTATAGGCCATTTTTGTTTCTTCTTCAGAGAAGACTGTCTTTAAGTCTTTGGCCCATTTTTTAATGGGATGGTTGTTACTTTGGAGATTAGTTTTGGGTGATTCAATTTTTTTGAGCTGTTGATATATTTTAGATATGAGGCCTTTGTCTACTGTATGGTTGGTGAAGATCTTCTCCCACTCTGTAGGCTTCCTAAATAATTTACTAGCTATGTCTTTTGCCATACAGAAGCTCTGCAGTTTAATGAAGTCCCACTTATCCAGCCTTTCTCTGATTTGTTGTGATTATTGGTCCTTATTAAGAAAGTTTCAACCTGTGCCAAGGAGGCCTAGTGTATCTCCTATTCCTTCTTGTAAAGTTTTCAGAGTGTCGGCTTTTACTTCGAGGTCTTTGATCCATTTGGAGTTAATTCTACTGCAGGGTGACAAAGAAGGATCCAACTTTAGTTTTCTGCAGGTGCTTAACCAGTTCTGCCAGCACAACTTCTTAAAGAGGCTGTCTTTCTTCCATTCTATTTTTTTGGCTCCCTTGTCAAAGATTAGGTGGCCGTAGGTCGGTGGTGTAATATCTGGGTCCTCAGTACTATTCCATTGGTCTTCAGGCCTGTTCTTGTGCCAGGACCAAGCTGTTTTGAGAATTATAGCTCTGTAATAGAGTCTAAAGTTTGGTATTGAAATTCCTCCTGCATTGTTCTTTCTACTAAGAAGTGGTTTTGTGATACAGGGTCTTTTATTATTCCATATGAAATTTTGGATTGTCTCTTCTATTTCTTTAAAGAATGACATTGGGATATTGATGGGTATTGCACTGAATTTGTAGATAGCTCTTGGCAAGATTGTCATTTTCACATTGTTGATTCTTCCAATCCAGGAGCATGGGAGGTCTTTCCATTTCCTCAGTTCAGCTTTAATTTCCTTTTCCAGGGTTTTAAAGTTTTCATCAAAAAGGTCCTTTACATTCTTAGTTAATTCCTAGGTACTTTATTTTCTTTGAGGCTATTGCAAAAGAGGTTGCTTTCCTGATTGTTGCCTTGTTCCTCTCACTGTTGGCACAGAGGGAGGCAGTTGATTTTTGAGGGTTATTTTTGTACCCTGCTACCTTTCCAAAGTTTTGAATCAGCTCAAGGAGTGTGTGAGTGGAGTCTATAGGGTTCTTTAAATACAGAATCATGTCATCTGCAAAAAGGGAGAGTTTCACTTCCTCATTCCCTATTTGGATCCCCTCTATGCTTGCTTCTTGCCTTGTTGCTCTGGCTAGGAATTCTAATACTATGTTAAAGAGGAGTGGAGAGAGTGGGCATCCTTGTTATAGTGTTCTTTTTTACTTTCTTTTTTCTTTTTTGGCCACCCTGGGGTTTGAACTCAGGGTTTAGTCATTATCCGAGGTCCTTTGTGCTCAAGGCCAGAACTCTGCAACTTGAAACCACAATGCTATTTTCAGCTTTTTCTGAGTAACTAATTGAATATGAATCTCATGGACTTTTCTATCTGGCTAGTTTTGAACCACTATCCTCAGATCTCAGCCTCCTTAGTAGCTAGAATTACAGGCATGATCTCTGGGATACTAGCTTAGCATAGTCTTTTCAAATAAATATTTCCACATAAGAAAGAAAATATATTAAAATTATCAAGTATTAGAATAGAGCTACGTGTACATGAGATGTTATAAACCAGTTAATCTGGTTATCCTTCTTGGTATTCTGAAATATTCTTTAACCATAGTCTGTATTTAATTGAAATATTGTATAGATACAAGTATATTCCTCAAAAGACTAAACATAGAGCTCCCCTATGACACAGGAATCCCACTCTTTGGCATTTACCCAAACATCTAGAAACAAGGGCATACTAAAGCTACTAGCACAATGATGTTCATTGTAGAATCACTTATGATGGTTAAGATATGGAACCAAACCAGATGCCCCTCAGCAGATGAATGGATCAAGAAGATGTGATACTTATACATGATGGAATTTTATGCTGCTATTAGAAAGAATGACATTGCTCCACTTGTAAAGAAATTGAAAGAACCATATTAAGTGAAGTAAGCCAGACCCATAGGAACATAGGTTCCATGGTTTTCCTCATTTGTAAAATTTGTACACATCTAGGAATCTCCTAGCAGAGAATCACAACTGCTCAAAAAGCTATGTACATATGGTCATATAGGATACAATTAAACAAAATGAGCTCTAGGATATGGATACAAGAGATTTATTTCTTTGTGATTGTTGTTCTTAATGTACTATGTGCATTTATTTCTGTTCTCCCTTTTTCTACTATGTTTGTCTCATATGGCTACTGTATCTGACTTTCTTACCTGGTATATTGTATGTATATATTTATTTGTTTTTTTTCAAATAGTGGAGGGAAGGGGGGAAAACAAGATGATTGGGAGGGTGTGGGGAGGGAAATGGGGAAAAAACATGAGAAGGGTTATCAATGTGTGAGACGTAATGCACTTATTACATGATGACTGTAACTTTAACCCCTCTATTTATTACCCAGGCAATAAAAAAAGGAAATTTCATGTTCTTTACATTTAAAAGGTATGTGTACATTTTAAATGGTTTAAATCCTTTGTATGTAGACTGTATCATCAGTTGGACTGGGGAGGCAATCCGGGTCTTTGGCTTTGAAATGAAATTATGGAGAATTAAATATAATTTTTGCAAACAAATTAATAACTTTTCATATTTTTATGTGCACAATTATTTTGAAATTCAAAGAAATATAAAGCTAAGTATATTCCTTGATTTCTCTATTCTAGAGTTTATTGGTTTTGCAGTAGTAAAGAGTTGCATGGTTTCTTCTTATTCTTTATTAATTATTAAAATAAATTCTGAATGTTATCACTCTAAACATTCACTTTACTAACTTAATTGACAAGAGATAAATAATCTCAACATACCAAAAACAAATACAAATGTATGTAATATATCTCTCTTGTCTACTGAAATTCCCACTATAATAGAAAAAATTGCAAGACAGTTTCATAAAAATGTAGATTAGTAAGAAAAGAATACATGTAACATTTATATGTATTTGAAATCAGTTGACTCAAAGATCCCTTTGTCAATATATAGTGTAGGTCTTTGTCAATACATGGCCTATTTAACTACAATATATTGACTTGTGATTTCATGTAAAATGGTATCTGCACAAGGAAGAAAAGGCAAAACAAAATTAAATTTATGTCTATTTCATGTTCAAAATAGTGACATAAATTGACAAAATAGGACACAAATCATTGTTTTTGTTTGGCTGCTTTGTGCCAGGATCTATTTATTATTTGATCTACACTGTTCGCCTGTTGTAAAATTATAATTCAAACTTAAGTCTATAGATTTTGCATATTATTTATGATGTCATGAAGAAAAGAGGTACTATGCAATTTCTCATTGAGAGCCTTGTTTATGTATGTTGTATTTCTGGAAGAATATAGCCAAATTATTTATAGGATGAATACCCAAAACTCATGACTTGATGAAAATAAAGTAATTAATAGGCAAATCAATGGGGAGTGATCTAGAAAGCATTATACCTATGTTGTTAAAGATGCCCAGATGTAGTCATCACTGAAAAAAATCCAATTTTCCAAAAAGAACAATGTCACTATTAAGCAGAATCTGCTGTCACACTTATGCTGTGTGGCGTTATAGGATAGATGGCTTTAATGTGTGATTATTGTCACAGTAATTCAATACAGCTCTCAACACTGATGATATATAGAAAGGGTTATGATGACCTGAATTTAGATTTGTCTTCTGTTCCACATAAAAATTAATATTATAAATAGCAAATAGAAAAAGTCAATGCTAATTATGAAATGCTTTTAACAAAAGTGCATTGTTGAATTGCCTCTACAGCATTATATGCAGGATTACTGCTTTGTTGTACATCAAACTATGGGTTAAAAATATTAAGGAAGATGTTTGAAACACAAGGAAATACGATGATGTCAAGTATAAAACAATGAAGTTTTTATCAAGGAACAATAATTATATATTTATATGTATGAATATATATGTGAATATACTTAATATATTCACATACTTAATATATAAATATTTAATATACAAATATATTAAATATATTGAAGTAGGCTTTATGTAAAAATTATGAGAATATATTGATAGAAATGATCAAGTATTTATGGTATATATTTTCTCTTATTTTTCTGAGACCTAGAAAAAGCACTGAATTGTTCATTTTAATTTGTGATTAGTTTATAATGACAAATACATAAATGATTTCTATTCTAAAGAAATATATATGAGTTGTTACTCAGGAAAAGTATCTTGCTTTTGCTTTTAGTGATAACCATGATTTATTTGTGCTGCATTAAGTTACACTGTACCCAATATGCAAGGTCTTGACATAGCACGTTTTGAAAGGGGAGCAGATGGGATTTTATTTTTCATTCTTATTAACATAGCCCATCAAACACTCATTTTCCTTATATACCAACCACCCTAATACAGCTTAAAATTTCAAATTATATATCTTCCAGCCATGCAAATTTAAAATAATAGAAGCAGATATGGAATAAATTTTTAAATTTTACTCTCATGACCACTGAGAGGCTAAAGCTACTTATTGTAAACTTATAGTTGAGAAAGCATTCATATAGAGAGGAAGTGGCTAGCTACCCATACTGTAGCAGTAACAAGAACTTTTCATTTAGGACTTTTTTCAAGAAATATTTGCAGTAGCCAGTGAAATTATTTTATTCTTCTTAATTTCTTAGTGAATTTTCATATATGTCTGCAAATGGAATATGTAATGTACATAATTATATGTGCTATTCACTATATAATAATATAATATATAGAATTTTTATTCAGACTTTAGGATATATATCATATTTTCTTGATTCATTTGTTCATTGGGCATTTGGACACCTGATTCTTCTTATAACTTGGCTATGGTTACTACTGCTCTAATGTGAATGAGCCTTTATTGTATCCTGTCTTGTGATCTTTTGGATAAATACTCAAAAGTGTTATTATTGGAGCCTGCTTTTAGGTTTGGAAGATTCTTCATATAGATTTCCACAGTGATTGCTTGAATTTACCATCTAATCAGCAGCACATTAGGGTTTGTTTTCCTGAATCCTTTCCAGCAGTTCTTTTGTTCAAATTCTTGTTGATAGCCATTCTCACTAGAATAAGATGGAAGCTTAGTGGCTGTGGGGTTTTTGTTGTTGTTGCTGCTGTAGGTTTTTTTTGTTTGTTTGCATTTTCTTTATAGCAAAGAAGGTTGAGTATGTAAGTTTTGGTTCTTTGGAGATTTTCTCATGAGAAATGTCTATTTAACACATTTCTTCCTTTATTTATTGTGTAATTACTTGTCTGACAGTATAGTGAGTTTTGTTTTGTTGCTTGTATTTTTGTTTTTGGTTGGTTGTGGGACTTGAACTCTGTGCTGTCCCTGAGCTCTTGAGAGAGTTGTATGGTGGGATCATAGGAAAGGTCAAATTTCAGTTCTTTAAGAAACCTCCACCCTGCTTTCCAGAGTGGCTGAACTAGCTTATAATCCCACCAGCAGTGCAGTAGGGTTCCTTTTTCTTTACAACCGTGCCAGCATCTGCCATTGTCTGAGTTCAAAATCTTGGCCATTCTAATTTGGGTAAGGTGGAATCTTAGGGTTGTTTTTATTTGCATTTCCTTTATGACCATGGCTTCAAACTCTATTATAGAGCCATAGTAATAAAAACAGCATGATATTGGCTCAAAAATAGACCAGAAGATCAATGGAACAGAATAGAAGATCCAGAAATAAAACCACATATCTATAGTCAACTTGTATTTGACAAATGAGCCAAAGATATACAGTGGAACAAACACAGCCTACTCAATTATTTGTGCTGGCAAAATTGGGCAGCTACATGCAGAAAACTAAAAATTGACCCTAGCCTTTTGCCATGCACAAGCCTTAACTTAAAATGTATTAAAGACCTCATTTGTCAGACCAGAAACCTTGAAACTGTTACATGACAGTTTTGTTTTTAATCTCCTTGTATAGTGTAGTTATCAGTCTGTATCTGATGTATATTTGGCAAGGTTTTATTTGTTGTCAGCTCTCCTTTTTAGCTTACTGACAATGTCTTCATTGTGAACAAGCTTTTGATTTCACTGTGTCTGTCAATCACTCCTATTTGTTCTGCCCCTAGAATTCTTTTCAGGAAGTTCATGTTTATATGAATAAGTTCTAGAGTTTCCTCTTCTTCTTCCTACAGTACCATCAAGATTTCCAGTATCATTTTACGTTTTTGATCCATTTTGAATTAATATCATTATATGGTGAGAAATATGGGTTTAATTTTATTCTTCTGTATGTATACATCAATCACTCCTACACAAGTTGTTAAAGTCCTTTCTATAGCATATATGTTGAATTCCTTTGTCAAAAACAACTTATTTCTGAACCGTTTATTCTATTCTATTTGTCTTTTGGTCTGCACTATTTCTTTTTTTTGTTGCTGCTATTATTTTTTTTTTCTTTTGACATTGCTGCCACTTGAACTCACGGTCTACCCGATGTCCCTCAGTTTCTTTTTACTCAAGACTAGCATTCTATCACTTGAACTACAGCATCATTTCTGGGGTCTCTTGAGTAGTTTAGTAGTGATGAGAATCTCACAAACATTTATGCCCAGGGTGGCTTTGAATCCTAATCCTCAGATCTCAGCTTCCTCAGTAGCTAGGATTACAGTCATGAGCCACTGGCACCCAGCTCTTGAGTATGTTTCTGTGCCTAATTTTATCTGGTATTACTAGATCTGAAAAGTAAAGTATCCATTTAGTTGTTTTCTTTTTGTTAGTTTTCAGTTATTGCATGATTAAGTGTTGATACAAATGCAATAATAAGCAATATTGTCTAACAACTCAAAGATGTTGATTGCATTTGTAATTTAAGTCAATTTGCAAATTTAAACAAAGATTTGTTAATTGTATAAAAAGCACTTATCCTACTTAAACAAAACAAATGATAGAGGTAGTAGTATTATTTCTTAAAGATTATCTCTACATTTTGTTTTCAGTAAATTATCTTCAAATTACTACTATTGAGTCTGTTTAATGATGCACCCGCGTTGCAAAATGGAAAAAAATCTTTAGATACCAGTTTTTGCTATGCTACTATGTTTAACTCCCAAAATTGTCATTTTTAAATCATGTGTAGCTCATTGCTCACAGTTTCAGATTCACTACTTTAGGATTCACACTAAAAATATACAATTCTTTTTCATTAAACCCTCAATGAACAATTCCTTATAAGATGAAAATAGTCTAAGTTATTGATGTGATGCTGTCTAAAGAGAACTTCGCAACATATTGCCCTGTATACTTGATCATCTCCTACATAGGACTTTTACTATCAGCTAACATTTTAAGATTGATATGTATCTACCATCACCTAAATGCTCATGGAAAGAATCCTAAAACTTCATGCTTTAAAACTCAGATTTAGGATGTGATCAGATTATGAGAAGGAACCTCTGAAGTTTAGGTTAGTATCCACATAAGAGAACAAAATGCTCTTGCGTTTAGTTAAATGAGGACAACAGGCCTAACTTCCATCTATAGAAACAATCTCACCAGACATTAAATTTGCTAAGGCTTCTGTCATTCACAAATATGAGAAATAAATGCTGTGATTAAGTTTTCAAGATGGTGATGTTTTTGTTACAGCAGTTCAAATGGGAGCTTTTAAATTGAAATCTAAATATTGCATTTTTTTCCCATTCTGTGTTCACTTCAAAAAGAAGGTGGAATGTTAACATATAAAATATTTTAAAATGATTAATTACAATAAAAATATATGAAAAAATATTTTAAAATGCAATGAAAGATATAAAGCTATAAAGTTGTAGCAGAAAGCATAGAAAAAGTTAAGATATGGCTCAGGGAATGATTTCTCAGCTGCAAAATTAAAGACTATGCCTGATTAACCATAAATAGCACTTAGTAAAAACTCACTCTGCTTGCTTAAAAACTATGTATGCAATAAAATAGTTGTATCCACAATACATAATATTTCTCAAAATTCAATATATATCAGTTTTTTTATTTTAAGGCAACATTTTACAAGTATAGTTGATCAATAATCTGTAAACATTAAACTTAAATTCATGAAAAGATGCTGAACAGTCATTTTGAGAACTCAGATTAAATATTAATAAGATATATACACTATTTATATCAAACAGAATTTCAAAAAGTTAAATCATGAAGTATTATCATTATCTAAAACAAATTGGACATAGGTATTTTGATAGAAATATATGTAAGCCATTAATTTCTTAAGAAATTAGAGTTCATAAAACTTTAATTAGCAAAATATCTTTCCATTATTTCTGTTTTGTTCATTAGAATTTAAACCTATGTTACTCTCAGTAATAGGCATTGAGCCAATTTACAAAAGGTACCTAATTATCATCCAGCCTATTTGTGGCACTTTCCTGATAGATATCCAACTTTAGATATTTGAAATTCCTTTGCACCCAGGACTCCTGCTGGGCTAGGAAAGATTATGAAAGAAAATGTTAAGTTACTGGAAATGAAAGCCCTATATTGGCGCATAAAGCTATTTCCATAGATCAGAGAAAATTCTTTCATTGATTCGTATGTACAAAGATATGTGTGTGTGTGTGTGTGTGTGTGTGTGTAAACTTCAAAGACTTTTGCTTGATTGTGGGCCACACAGTCAGTCCTTTCAAACTTAAGCAAATTATTTGCTTTTATGAGTGATCATTTTATCTATCACTTCTTTTAAATTCCTCCTTATCTGTTTTCACTCTAGAATCATTGTTACAATGTGTACTTATTCATCTTGCTCTTACATTTCTAAAAGGCTTACTTAAATATTCTCATATTTTAATGTATATGTATTGACTTCAGTCGATTTTTCATGTTTATTAAGTTGTTATTAGCTATCTATTTTTTTACATTTATCCCTGTTTTAAAATTTTGGTAATAATAAATTCTGTTTTATCTGGAAATTCCCCTTTTTAAGATAGAATTTGGAAGAATTGTGATCTCCTAGGTATGATATCTATATTGTTTTAAGTTTTGTATTAGTTTCACTACTCAGTTAGATTTTCCTACATGCTGTTTAGCTTTGATTGTGTTGATTTCCTTTTTGCATATCTAAAATGAAAAGTATATCTAATATATTTCATTAGGCAAGCTAAGAAAACATAGTGCTCCTGAAAATAATGAAACATTCTTCTTTAATGATATTTGGGAAATTAATTGTACTTTTGCATGGCTAATGTTCGTTGGGGTTTGTACTGGGTGAGCCAAATTCTGTCAAATACTAACCAGTCTATTTGCAGGGTATGATGACAAAATCCACAATATTCAGATGAGTGACAGTGCCCTTTATTTTGATGCAATATATACTTGGGTACAAATATTGAAATAGAAAAACCACAGGTAGTATACTACTAAATTATTTGCCAACAGAAAAATATCATTTCACTGATTTAAATATTTCTTGCTCCAATAGGAAAAGTCACTGTAGAGTACCTGTCACTCACTCAATATCCTGTCACTCACCTCAAAAACCTGTGTGTATATTAAAATAATGTGCCTGGAGAACTTAACCTATAAATACCAAATGAATATTTTTATTACTTTAGATGTGTTGGATTGTAGCTGGTATATAGGCACCATAAAAATACTGGTTTTAATTAGTATTAATGATAATTCCAGTCCTTAAGTAATTCATTCTTTCCTTTATTCAAAAGCTAACTAATGTTGTAACATGTGCCACAATATGGTTAATATCCTGAAAAAGAAAGTTGGGCAAAAAATAACCCATTAAACTGGGTTTAATCACATTCACTTCTGGAAGAGAAAACTTATTTAGAAGCTATATGCTCATGTTAAGGGAATATGCAACTTAAGTTTATGTTTAGAAGAGTACCCTAAAGAGGCATTCTTCGATGATAAAAGCTTTTAATTAATATTCATTCTTTTTCTTGTTAAAAATATTCTAAATTTTGAGAGAATCAGATTTGGGTTTTATTTCTGTTTTCATAGACAAAATTTCAAATTCTTATTAATACAGATCTTAAGAGTATATATTTTTTCAGGCACTCTAAAATGTTTGTTCTGGATATATGATGCATATTAATTTGTACTGGAGGAAGATGTAATAACTGAAGAAGGCATTAAAGGAAAGAACTCAGCAGTTTGAACTACAGATGTAAGACTAAAATATCCCTAACAGCTCTAAAAAATGAATCTCTCAGAAACAAATCCTCAAAGAAACAACCATCCCATTGAAAGGTGAGCTAAAGACAAAGACTTCTCTGAAGAGGAAATATAAATGGCTATAGATACATGAAGAAATGCTTGACAAAATCACTTTGAGATTCCATGTCACCCAGTTACAATGTCTTTTCTCAAGAAGTCTAATAAGAACAGATGCTGGCAGGCATATGGCCAGGAGGGATTAATACTACACTGTTGGTGTGAGTGTAAACTCAACCACTCTGCAAAGCAGTATAGCAATTCCTCAAAAGACTACACATAGAGCTCCACTATGACCCAGGAATACCACTCTGCATTTACCCAAATGTCCAGAAATAAGGCCATACTAAAGCTAGTAGCACAACAATGTTCATTGCAGCAGTATTTACAATAGCTAAGATATGGAACCAACCCAGATGCTCCTCAGTAGATGAATGGATCAAGAATCTATGGCACTTATTAACAATGAAATTGTATGCTGATATCAGGCAGATTGACATCACCCCATTCGTAAGGAAATAGAAAGAATTGGAAACAATCATATTAAGTGAAGTAAACCAGAACCAAAGGAACATATGCTCCATGGCTTCCCTTATTTGTAATAATAACTCAAAAGCTACGTACATATGGTCATATAGGATGAAACTAATGAAATGAACTCTAGGATATGGAAACAAGAGTTTATCTTGTGTGATTGTTATTCTTAATGTATTATGCGTAGTTATTTCTTTTCTCTTTTTTTCCACTCTGGTTAATCTCATATGGTTACTATATCTGATTTTGTTAGCTAGTATATAACATATATGTTTGTTTGTTTATTTAAAATAAGGAAGGGAAGGAGTGAGAAAGATGATTGGGAGAGGGTGGGGGAGGGTAACTGGGGCAAAAACATAAGAAGGGGTTTCATCCCTAAGGTCTGACACCCACTATCTGACAAATGTAACTGTAACTATATGCATTACCCTAACAAGAAAATGTAAAAAAAAAATAAGCAAGATATATAAATAAATAGAAAGAAGGAGAAAGAGAGAAGGGGGAGAGAGAGAGAGAGTGGGAAAGAGAAAGAGGGAGGGAGAGAGGAAAAAAGGAAGGAAACAAGGAAGGAAGGAAACAAGGAAGGAAGGAAGGAAGGGCAGAAGGCAGAGAGGGAGGGAGAGAGAAAGGATAAAAGGAAAGAAGTCCTGAAAACATTTTAAAACTGAGACAATTTATAAAGTAAAAAAAAACAATTTTGAATAAAAATTAGAGAAGAAAACCTTAAACCTTGTCATTCAAATGTTCTTGTCTCTGTACTATATTTGATAAAAGAATTTTGGAACCTTATTTGCTTAATGTAAAATAAATATGATTTCTTGATCTAAATCTGAAAATTATCACATAAAATACCTTTAATTTCCCTCTCTTTTCTTAGGACCGAATTCATGCTTTCAGATATCAATACTTTACTGCTGACCCACACCACTCTGATTTAAAAAATCTTATAATCGTAAAATTTGAAATATCTTGTAACATTAAGATTTTAAAATTAACCTGTTCTATCTAACTGTAACTCCCCTGTAATTCCCCTTAATAAGTAGTAATAAAGATAAAATGATAAGAACAGACACACAAACTGCTAGTTATCATATCTTGGATAAAAGGTTGGATTGGAAAAATTTAAAAAATTGACTTTGAAACACAAATCTAAAATTAAGGCAATGTGGTGGTGATCTCAAATGTTGAATGCTGTTCAGAGTTAATGTAAAATTAAGAAAACAGATAAAAGGATTCAGTCTGTTAATGTGGAAAATATATGTGAATATGAATGTTGGTTCTGAGATAAACATTGTGAAAGTGAGCTAATTAATCATGTTAAATTTGCACAACAATCAAAACTCACAACAAGCTAGGTCAGCTGTTTAGAATAAGTCTATCAGGAGTAGACGGGGAGTGGGTTGCCCGATTCTTTAAGTCACTTCCATTTTTTAATAAAACTGTAAGAAACATATATACCAGTGCTTTTTACAATAAGATCAGATATAGTATTGTTTTGTCAAAAGCTACATCTCTAAGTTATGACAGATATTTTATGGTATATATTTTTAATATGTACATAAGGGAAAAGTGTTTGTATAAATATCAAAAGGGAATGCTATGTCTTTGCTCTTGTTTGTTCAGGGAGCTAGAGTACTTTTTCTACAGCACAAATACAACCAAACCCTACAACTTTTCAAATGTGTCCACAAGCTGTAGTGTGTACAGCTGATGCAGGAAAACCACAGCTTATTAAGCTGAATCTTAGTTGCTTTAATTTTTTGAAAATTCTTAAAACTTAACTATATCTGATTTCCCTAATGTATAAACTGTGAACAATAGTGCTTATGTGATAGAATAATTATAGAAAATTTAAAGTCATATATCTGACACATTGGCTGAAAATTAGACTACGAATATAGTTAAATTTCTGTCCACATTATCTTCCCATTTTGTTGCTAAGAGTCTAAACTTGTATGATCTTTGCACAGAAAGATATTTATTAATCATGTTGCTTGCTACATCAACAATGATTAGTACATGAAACTTTTTAAGATTTGTCTTAGTTACTGATGGAATATGCTCTCTTGGCTCCTGAATGGTTTGAGATAACATTAAAATACATTACATTTTTAATAATAAATTTAAATTTGAAACCCGTAAAACTTTTAATAATCAAAATAAATTAAAAACCACAATTAAAATATTATTTATACAAAATGCTTAATTGCCACAGATAAGAAATATAGCATAAAATAAATTAAAATGTAATGTATTCTTCTTTTTTCAGACTCCTTACAGAGTCTATCTTTAATATATGCCTACCTCCATTTGTCTCTTGAAAAACTTTGAACTATGATAGGAAACAGCTCAACCCCTCAGAGGTGACATAGTGACATAGATAACTTCAATTTACTGTAACATAGGTGCTTTATTTTTATAGTATCAATCTAAAACAGATGAAATTACACACACACACACACACACACACAAACACGTGCGCGTGTGCACCACAGAAATCTAATACTTTGGTTGATTTAATGTTCTTGTAGAAAATATTTGGACATATATGGACAAAATTAAATTTAATTAAAAATTAAATAGAGACTTACTAGATATACTGTTAATATGATAAATATAAAATTTGAAACAGGTGACCTAAGGATTTAGGAAAATAAAATGACTCAGTCAACTGAATTTGTTATAATTATTTTTCTGTATGGCAATATGAAGCAATTGCATACATATGTCTAAGCAGTGTGACAAATTGTCACTGAGTATATTTTTCTCCTAACAATGTTTAATTATTAATTATGAGTGTGATAAAGTACTTTAAATAGCTTACATATGTAATTTTCAAATGGAGCTTATTTGCTTAAAACATAAATATTATGGCCATAAGGACTTTTAGAGTACAATGTAGAGTAAACCAACAACCTCATGTTTTATTATAATGGATTAAATATATTATTCAGCATCTATTTCAAGCAATATTAACCAAACTGACAAATGTATCTGAGAACAGAGCAGTAAGAAAGGCATCAGGTAAAATATGAAAATTATGAGTAACATTTGAAACAAAATTAGCTCTCAATTCTTTATTCTTTCATTCAATTTATCTATGAAATTACAAGTAATATTTATCTGAATTATAAACAGATTCTACAGCTCTTTGTAAGGAAAAGCATTCTTAATAAAGATGAAGAGATACATATCAGTATTTGAGTCAACATCATGGTTTAATAGATCTTATTTTTCATGAATTGCTTTTCAATATTGCTTCAAGTAATCTTTCTTCAATGTTTATTCTGTCTGATTTTTATTTTTCATAACCAATTATATTACCATATAACATTCTTGCTCTAGAACAACACTCATAAGAAAATCAATTAGCACAACAAAAATTGTATTTTAGAAGCACTCTGGTGCTAAAGTGAGATAGATAAAGGATGTATTTCTTCTACTGCATTAATAACTTTATGTTGTCAAAATTGCTCAGTTGTTTGTGCTACAGTTTTCTCATTTGAAGCATGGGATTTCTGTATGGTTTCTAAAGTATTTTGTATTTAATCTGAAATTGTACTTTGGAAAAAAATCTTTAAGTACTTGCTTTTTAAATTGGTTTATTTGATGTAAGATATTTCAAAAATTTTTATTTTACAGATTGTGATTTTGAAAATAAAGATTGCTGACTCTTGCCTTTGTCATTCCCTGAATGACACAGAAAGAACTTTGATAATCTAACACAGAACTTTTATTCATAAATCTGAGGGCTGGGAAGTGCCTCAACTGTGGGTTTGGTAAGACCTGCTTTACCTTGGCCCCAAATGGATTTTTAAATGATTAGTTATGGATCTTCAAACAATCTCATTGCTAATATCACAACGATTTAAATAGTGGACTAGGTTTTGTGTTTAGATTGAAACGCAATTTCACTAGATAAGTGGATGTCTCATTAGTAACAAATTTATTTGGAGTTACAAAAAGTACCACGCATGTAACAGCACAGTTCACTTTTAACAGTAGAGCAGTCATCTCTAAATACACAGGAGCAATTACTAATGATTTGCACTCAGGAGTACATGATTATATGTAAAGAGCCTAAATGAAAAGAAATCATCTCATCAAAGGCAATTTCATGCTGGCTGCAGTCCTTCCCCAGCCCCCACCCCCCACTGTTCATGGTCCTTTCTGGGCCAGTTAGTCTGTAGTTCAGTTCCAGCTCAGTAATGGCAGTTGTTACTTAATAAATAATGCTGTTAATGAAATATGGATGTGAGGTCTGCTGTATAGTAATTTGAGCAGAATTCTTATTTATCTTGGACTTAACGTACAGATAATTACATAAAATAAATGAGTTAGATTGAAAGCACCAAACCAAAGAGCAAATATTTAGGCATTCATGGAATATGAGGAAAAAGCCCTCATAACCATTTGCTTGTCATCTAAAATCTCATTTAAGACTTTCAGAGAGTCAGTTATGAGACACTTCTTTTACTTATAAAACAGCAACAAAAATACCTTTATTTAGCTTAATTTTGGGTCTTAAAATTTGTACCATTACTTTTTTACTGCCCACATTGAAATTTGTTTTGGTTTTCTTTTGGTTTTATTCAGTCTCAACCTTGCATGCACATTGACTCAGAGTTATTCAAATTTTAGACTTCGTCTCTTTAATAACTCATGAAGTTCTTTATTATTATCTTTATCTTAGTTAATTCTACTAGTGACAAGTGGTATTAAATAACTACTTTTCAGAAACACAATATACATAAATAACAAAGCAGTTCACATACGGTATTGTACATGAATAGACTGAAGCATTTTTATATGAACACTAATTAGATTGATAAACACAAACATGGTTTTGGTATTTCATTATTGATAGCTGGGATCAATTTGTTGAAAACAGATTTCCACTGTATTTTTTCCTGTTTATTCTAAATTAGTCCAAATACCATTGTTACATTCCTTGTTATTTTGTTGTGGATTTCAGTAGTTATAATTGGGAATAATGAATACAATTGTATTTTGCTTTGTTTTTTGTCTCAAACTGTACCAGTATATAGGTTTAATTGGAGAACAAAGTGCAGAACTGTCTTTAAGCTTCCTCAAAAGATTTAAATGCTTGAAATAACCACAAAATAAAATACATTTATTGTTTTTGCATTGGTTATAACTATGTATCAAAATGTATGTGGAATACATAAGCTATAATTTACATATATATCAATAAACCATATACATACATCTGGCTTCCATATCAAGCAATTGTTCCTGGTGTGGTGTAGAATTATTTTTTTAATGCTGAATTAACAATTGTGGTATGATGAAAATATCTTTCAAAGGCAAAATAATCCATAGAATTCAAAAATAAAAATATTAATGAGAAATACAGGATTTAAAATTTTTGTCCTGGATATAAATAACCATTAATTTCAATAATAAATTTTGGAGCTTCCATGCACTTCAGAGTTACTTCAGGAGAATAATGCTTTTCATGGCCAATTTCTATTATAATATCACTTCTCATTCTTAGTCTTTGTAATTATTTTTCATGAGTAAGCTTCAGTTTGCAAGCTTAGATTCATTCAAGGCTAGTTTTTAGTGTCAATGAATTCAAATATACCGTGTTTTAGCTTGCTTTTAATTCTAGAATATTGATGAGTATTTTCATCATTTATGAATGTGAGACTCTTATGACTAAGTGTGAAAACATTGCTCAATTTTGCTTCAGTTATAAGACACTTTTCTTACTATTGTCTTAAGAATTTTTTTAAATTTATAATTGTTGCTCTCTTGTATGAGTCTGCTTTTTAAATTTTTAGTGAGAATCTCATGCCCAGCACATTTCCTATGACAATACATGTATAGCACTCCTGTCTCCTCACTAGTGTTTTAGAACCCAATGTTTTAGAGAGTTGACCATAGTCAGTCAAGAATTCTATAACATAACCCACTATACATTACAATAAAAATAAAAGTGGTCTATAATATAAATTTTTTAAACTGGGATTATTTTGACATAATAAAGGCAGTTTTCCTACTGTCTATGATGACCTCATAAATTCTTTTTTTTTTTTTTTTGCCAGTCCTGGGCTTGAGCTCAGGGCCTGAGCACTGTCCTTGGACTTTCTCAAGGTTAAAGCTCTACCACTTGAGCCTCAGCACCATTTCTGGATTTTTTTCTATGTATGTGGTACCAAGGAATCGAACCCGGGTCTTCGTGCATGCTAGGCAAGCACTTTAACCACTAAGCCAAACTCCTGGCCCGACCTCATAAATTCTTAACTGCCAATTATTTCTTAATTTTTCTGTTTCTACTCAAGATTCCCAATATTAAACCTAGTAAGATGTTGAGTGTTATATCATCCTACTTAAGTCAGACAAAGCATTTGATATTTTTAACTTTACTTTTTAAAAATTATTTTCATAATTGACCTCAAAAGAATAAAGAAAAAATCAAGGCCATTCGCTTAAATTTCTAGTTTGCAAGATACACTGTGACATTTCTTTTTGATTTGAGAATCAGCCTGTAAATTTCATCAGTTCTCTTCTGCCTTCATATATATAGTCACCATAGCCAGACTTGCAAAAGTTAGTAAATTGAAAGACCAAAACTTCTGAGGTAATACAAAGATAAGGATTAGATTAAACACATATGATGAAAATGTGACAAAAATTGCTGAGAATAAGCACATAAAGTTCTCAATAACATATTTATGATATAAGTAGATTCACTAAAATGAAAACTGACAAGAAAATCAAAGAAATAAGATTCAAGGGGAATAAGAAAATAATGAGTGCAGGAATTTAAAAATTCAGACTAAGACAAGGAGGATTCAAGAGGTCAATAATGACAGGTATTAAAGAAGAGAGATACAAGAATGATAAAATGTAAGTAAAAGTAAAGAGAAAAAAATTCTTACAGAGTACACACTGGCTTTCAAAAGCCTTCAGAAGTTATTCAAAGTGCAATAAATGGGTCACAAAGAAAACCTTGAAGTCATTGGAAAAGTTAGATGGATTTTATGAGGAAATTAAATTTTAGGGAAAAGAATATGCCTTGAATGTAACTATTACAAGTTACTATTCAATTTGAGATTTTATTTTTATGTCAAGGCTGTGTTATTTCCATTTATATGCTTTACTGATAGAGATATTTACATTAAAGTTTCAACAGAAATGTTTATAAACTTTTTTATTTCTAAATATCTGTAAAATATTATCCGGGGGGGGGGGCTGGGAGTGTGGCCTAGTGGTAGAGTGCTTGCCTAGCATGCACGAAGACCCGGGTTCGATTCCTTGGTACCACATACATAGAAAAAAATCCAGAAATGGTGCTGAGGCTCAAGTGGTAGAGCTCTTGCCTTGAGAAAGTCCAAGGACAGTGCTCAGGCCCTGAGCTCAAGCCCAGGACTGGCAAAAAAAAAAAATATTATCTGGGATCTATAAAAATACAAGTAGTAACACTAAATTTTGCTTCATGGTAAGATTACGAGAAATTTCATAAAATAGAAAAACTCTCTTTTTTGGTGGGAAACCTTTACAGATTACATCAGAGATTTTTTTTGGGGGTGGAACTTCTTATTTCATTCAGCAGAAAAAAGTAGCACTGAAGTAGGTTATTTTGAGGGAAAAAGTTAAGAAAAATATTAGGACCATCACAACCCATTAATTTTTACAGTAAGAAAGAACATGGTGAGGAACCTTTTCACTATGAAAATCTTCCCTTAAAAAAATGAAAATTGGGACAGGAGTTTGGCCTAGTGGTAGAGTGCTTGCCGAGCATGCACCAAGACGCAGGTTCAATTCCTCCATATTACATACAGAGACAAGCCAACAGTGGTGCTGTTGCTCAAGTAATAGAATACGAGCCTTGAGGAAAGCCCAAGGACAGAGCTCAAGCCCTTACTTTAGTCCCCAGGACTGGCAAAAGAATATGGAAATTGACATAATGAAAAGAAAATGAACAACTGAACAAAATTTTACGGTCATTTAAAACACATAATGAAAGTAAGTTTCATATATATGCACTGCATATATAGATTTCATACACATTCAAATGACTAAGTCATCTTGAAACATTAATTATGGGGAAAACTCTAACATACATTGTGCCAAGACGGTCACCTCTATCAGTTCATGCTTGGACAGCAATGAAGCATGATGGCTTTATTCTAGTTAGAATCACAAGTATTTCTTATAGTGTTGTTTTCATTACTTATCCCATAAAGAGGTACCAGTCAGAGAAGAGCTGATGACATTTATTTTTGATAAAATTTGAGGAAAACAGTCAAATTGATTAGTTTACTATGACGCAGATTTAAGATGCTAAATGGTTGCATGAAAAATAATTGGATAAAAGAATAAGGTGTGACTGTAAAATTATAGTGATACATAGAATATTTGAAATATAAAATGATTATCAATGTTGGAATCTATGAGGATCATTGTCCCTAAGGTAGATGTGCAAAGAATAGACTTTAAGTGGCTGTAAAAATGACAATAGAACCCTAAATACAATCAGAAAATAAGCATTTATCATCTAACACTATTTTAGGCAGAAATTATCTAATTAAGTATAGCTCATGGGTTTATGAAACATTAGCTTCATGTTCTATGGAAATAACAATCTGTGTCAGTATTCTTTCTCTGGTTTCTTTTAACTCCTGAAGCATAAGGGTGAAAGGGGTTTCCATACAAAAACTTGGATGTTAAGCAGCACGTTACCATTTCACAGGCTTTCATTACTTACTCCTTGGTATTCACAATTTTTTTAGAACATTCGTGAATACACAGAATATTCTCCTTATTCATGTTTTTCTCAAGTCATAACTAATATTAAACTCCTTAAGAACATTCAGATAAATTAGTGTATTTGGACTCTGTAACTTCTTCCTATAGAAATGTTAGTCCATTAAATCTCAACTTCTGTGGCGATCTGCCCCCTAGAAAACCTTAATCCTATTTGTGTTTGACCCTATAAATTTAAGCAGCTGGTGTGTGTGTGTGTGTGTATTTGTGTGTGTTTGTGTATGTGTGTCTGTGTGTGTAATCGTTTTTGTATTTTTCTGAAATTTTGATGTTCCCTCTAAGAGTGTTATGAATCTGATTGAACCTGTATTTTTAATTTCCTAAGGCAATTTGGTCAGTATTCCAGCTCACAGTTTTTTTTTAGAAAAATGTTTATGATATGATATAATGGTATAACTCTGCTTACACAGACCTCTCCAGTATTCTTAATATGTGTGTTTCCCAAGAACAAAAACTAATAAACATATTTAAACTTGTTAAGATGTTGTTTCTGATAAAGACAATTTTTATAGAAATAGAATACTATGTGGTCTTAAATATTTGTTCACCTTGCTTTTGCTTACTATTTTTTTAAAATTTTAGTAAAAAGATTGTTAAAATCTAATTGGAGGAGGTATGATTGTTACTATGTAAAAGGTAAAGGCAAGAAGATTCAAGACTAAGATTGCGGAGTTCCTGCGAGCCTATCTCCAAAACAAAATATCTCAAGGAGTGATGCAGTGTTTTGCCTGCCATGTATGAGGCTCTAGTTCAATCCCTTACTGTAATAAAATATAAAAGTAAATTAAGAAATTGCTAAGATTTACTCTGACCCAAAGTACTTAACTACCTATGCCTTTGTCTACATTTATAAGCTGTCTCTTACTTTTCATTGAGATACTTTTGTTTTTCAGAGAATATAGAGCGTCTCAGATTTACATATTTTTTTTTCCACTTTGACTTTCATTTCTTAAGGCTTTCCCTTACTCTGGAAGCAAAATCTAGCTTGGGAATGTAATACTTATCTTTAGTATGACTTTTCTCCACATGACTGCCAAGTTGCTAGGGAGGAAAAAAGGGAACAGCAAAGCAGGTCAAAGGCATTAGATATGAAAGGAAACTCTCCTGTGCCAGACTCCCTACAAAATCAGACCATGTCAGGATTAACTTGCTACCTGATAAAGGAGAAAGTCAGCAAAGTGAGCTTTCCACATGATACATTTTTCTCATCTTTAATTTCAGTTTTTCTCCTCAATAAAAGAAGAGAATAGAATTTCAGCTAAATACATTCCTTGACTCAGAAAGCATGAATGAATGTATACAGGATTAGTTAAGGACAGTGAGAGAAGTTCTAGTAACAATGACTATCTGACTTTAAAATCATATTGCCTAAAACACTGAATTCATAAGTGCTTGCATTGCAAAATTCATCACACATTTCATTTCAATTTCAACATATTTTTCTGTAATATAGATAAAACACCAGCATTCTTATACATGGTTTAAGTTATTTTAATAAAATAAAGTCCTGAAAATACCTAGCATGTTATGACCTCTTAATATATATATAAGATATCATTTTCAAAATCCACACAATGCTTAGCACTAGCTATTGCAAGAAAACATTATAATATAAATTCCTCGTATACAAAAAATAAATCCCTGGAATATGCTTTATGTAGCTTCAAACCTCTTATCATTTTTTTCTCAGTTACTGGTACCACATTAGAATTTATTTACATCTTCCTTCAATCCCATTTTATGAGGACCAAGTCAGTGGAAGCAATATTTGATTTTGATTAAGGATGCAGTCTATGAGCACTTCTTTTTCTCTTGGCTGGTGCACTGATCCTAATTATCTTGTCAGATGTCACTAGAGGCAGTGACAAGGTGGTAATAAAGCTTACCAAATTTAAAATAAACTCAGTTTTTGTAAAAATCATGTTTGTAAAGTTTGGAGATTTTAGTCAAGTTTGAGAAATAATGTAAAGCATAATTAAAGAAAATAAAATCAAATGTTAATTGGAGCCTCTTACTTTGAATTTGTGCTTACACAAGTGATAATAATGCCCTTTTCAATACTCTGAACAAGTCACATTGTCTGGTACTTACTAGATGCCTACTTAAATTTTGTAATGTATTTTATTGTCAGGGCAATGTATACAATTACATCCTTTAGGTAAGTGGGTACATTACTTCTTGAACATTGATACCCCTTTCCATGTTTTTCTCCCACTTTTTCTCCCCATATCCCCTCCCAATTATCTTGTTTTGCCCCTTCCCTTCCCTATATCAAATAAACAAATCAGTTATATACAATATTCCAGGTACCAAAGTTAGAAACAGTATCAACATGAGATAAGCCATAAGGGTAAAAGAAAAAGAGAAAAGAAATAACTTCACATTCTATATTATTTGTAGTTGTAAATACAGAAACTTCTACTTCATCTAGAAATATATATGATCCGTAGAATGTGAAGTGATTTTCCGAAATGCAGATGGCTGAAGAATAGGTTAAAAGATTAATTTGTATTGGAGCAAGCATCACTATTATCTCTTAGATGCCCTCTGATGTCCATGCATTTAAGACCTTCTGATTTGGCTGGTGGGTACTATAAAATCAAGACCAAAGAATAAACAAATAAATTTAACATTATGATAAGCCAAGAAAGAAAGAAATTACCAGTATAAATCCAGAGTAATGGATGCTGAAGATTGCTCCATTGGTAGGAGATATTTTATTCTATAGAGAAGAGAGGTTAATTATTCCTGGCTAAAGATATTAGAAATCCAAATTGTTTTATAGCTTTTTTGTTTTGCTGTGTGGATTAGTAATTAAGATATTTTCTCATAGGAAATATTTTTAAAAAATTGTTTCTAATTCCAAGAGTGAGAATTATAGATTTAACTTTCAATGTAGTATTCAACCAACTTTAAGACAGAAACAATTTAGTATAATATGTATACTTTAGATATTAGAAATTATCATTAGAAGTATATACACAAGACTTAGGGAATCAGATGATATCATCCTTACTTATTTGAAAACAGTGTTAGCCAATAAAAACATATTTTAGTAGTTGAACAAAATAATTGTATTTTATTGTCAGGATAATATATAGAGGAGTTACAGTTACATTTATCAAGTAGTAGGTACACACTTCTTGACCATTGATACCCCCCTCTCATGTTTTTGTCCCCTTTTCCTATCCCCTATCTCCTCCCAATCATCTTGTTTTTCCCCTAGAATAGTTGTTTTATAGTAGGAATTGTTTGCAGTTTTTGTGGAACATGGAGAAACAACTTTGATGTTCTTCATTAGAAATAAGCTTTAGCCTATCTATAATTAGTTTCTGAATCAATATACTATTTACAGCAACTCATAAGATGATCACTATTTTTAGTAATATCATTTAAATATTATTATATTTTTCTTCCTTCATCTGTACTTTTTAAAGTCTTAACTAATAACATATAAAACCAATCAATGTTTAAAGTAAGAGTTGTGTGTCTTGGAAATAACCAGTGAAGGACAAGTCAGCTTTATTTTCTAGCTATGTCCCCACAGATTAGTCAATGTCAAATATTATTTTAGCTTAGATTATAACATAATAATGTCTTTTCTTTTCTCTTCTCTTCTTTTGTGCCGGACCTGGGGCTGGAACTCAGGGCCTGAGCACTGTCCTTAGGCTTTCTTGAGGCTAGAGCTCTACCACTTGAGCCACAGTACCACTTCCAGCTTTTTCTGTGTATATGGTACCTAGGACTTGAACCCAGGGCTTCGTGCATGCTAATCAAATGTTCTACCACTAGGCCATGCTCCAGGCCCTGACAATGTATTTTCCTATGAGAATGATTTTAACTTTTTAATTGAATCTAAGAACATAATTTAAAAATTCACATTCTAAACTAAACGATAAAAACAGTAAAATTACAAGTATTGCATGGTAGATTTCTGTCTCCGAGCATTCAAAGCAATCCCATAAATTCTTTGAATAAAGATTATATAAGATGCTGTGCTTCAGATTTGTACCTCAACGATGTTATTGTTTTCAGAATCATATGAGAACTTCATGTGTATTCAGGTGTTCAGATAGTAGGTCTGGAGTGGGCCCTGGTATTCTACCTTCTCCTGAGTTCTCATATGATTCCAGTGTTATAACCCTGTACACTGTGGGTGCTTCTCATGTGCTGAGGTGACTATGGATGCTGATGTGACTGAAACTGCTGTAATTGATCTACAGCAGCGCCTTAAAACCAGTACGTGTGTGTGTGTGTGTGTGTGTGTGTGTGTGTGTGTTTAAATACTGTGACTTAATAGCCAATCAAGGACTGAGAATCAATACTTCATGGCAAAGCAGTGACTTACCACATTTTAGAAAACTCTTAGAAACTCTGGTTATTATAATTGTAAAAGTATATATACATCAGAGTACTGCAGAACAGGAACTTTATATACTTTTGACACTTGGTAATCTCAAGTAAAATCTTGAAATAAAAGCAATCTTTGGGAAAATGATATTCAAAAAAAAAAAAAGGCCGGGAATTTGGCCTAGTGGTAGAGTGCTTGCTTAGCTCAAGCTCAGGATTGGCAAAAAGAAAAAAAAAAAAGAAAGAAAAAGTACCAAAAATTGGGGCCAGGAGTTTGGCCTGGTGGTAAAGTGCTTGCCTAGCATGCACGAAGACCCGGGTTCAATTCCTCAGTACCACATAAACAGAAAAGGCTAGATGTGGAGATGAGGCTCAAGTGGTAGAGCTCCAGCCTTGAGAAAGTCCAAGGACAGTGCTCAGACCCTGAACCCAAGCCCAGGACTAACAATAAAAAAAGGTAAAAAACAAAAAAAACCACATTGACCCTTGGGATGAAACTATTACAGCTCATTGTCCCTTCTCTACGATTAACAGGTATCCGTAGGTGAGTCAACACAGGAGGAGCAGACGGAACATGTTGTGTAGTATTAGCCACTAAATCTGAGTGTTTCTTAAAGTTATTTGCACAACTTCAATGTCTCTGTGATTGAATCATCTCCTTGGGGACCAATTTTAAACTGTTGCTGCCTTGGTTTAGAAACCTGTATGTAGTTTATGACCCAGTTAGCTTAAATTGATTCTTTCCTTATATACTCAATTAGCAATTATGGTTTACAGGGCCCAAAGGGGAAACCTGTGTGTTGAGGGTAGAGAATCAAAGTCACTAAATACAAAATACAAAACTAAAGGAAAAACCAACTTTCCCTTAGTTATCTTAGAAAATTTAATGTGATTATTGTATCTGGCTTTGTTACCGGGTATTTTGCATATATGTTTGGTTGTTTATTTGAAATAGGGAAAGGAAGGGAAAATACAAGATGATTGGGAGGGATTGGGGAAGGAAAAGGGGACAAAAACAAGAGAAGGGGTATCAATATTAAAGAAGTAATGTATGGACTACCTGATGAATATAACTGTAACCCCTGTATACATTACCCCGACAAAAAATTTACTGTAATAATAGTTAAATTATTATTTTGATACAGAGCAAGTGTTTAAAACCTTTGTAACTGACCATGTCATCTAACAGTAAATTATTCAATTCTATCCTGAACATATGCAATCCTTTCTCTTTCCTTTCACTTCAATCAGAATAAATTTTGAGATTCTTTCCCTTCAGTAAACACTTTTTTGGGGGATTTTTTTCATATTCTAAGCCCATTTTTAGGTTAATTGTTAAATTACTACATAAGAACTAAACAGTTTACAGGGTGTAATATTATATTATTAGAATGCAGTATTTTTAAAACATAAGCCAAAGAAATCTATTTCAATAAGTATAAATAATGCACTATTAAATGCCTTAAAGATCATCTGGAATGGACTGAAATTTCACAGCTATAAATTACATAATGATCTACGCAGTTACTGGGACCCTTGCCTCTGCTACATAACACCCCGTGTTAGTTGCAGAAATAGTTCTTGGAATCTTTGATGCTGAATTTTCCAGAAACATATTGGAGAGCCGCTAATGTCTTGAGAACATTTCTAAGATTCTGAAATGAGCACAGATGAAAATGTACAAATGAGGAATACTGATTTGAAGAGGGTGCCACGTGAAATATCACAAATATGTATCTTAAATCATTGGCATTTGACTCACAATTTCAAACTCTTAGGCAAAAGACTGAGGTGTTGACAGGGCAGTTTCTTCTGAGGTTAAGAGTCCATTGTCTGGTGGGAGTTTGGCCTAGTGGTAGAGTGCTTGCCTAGCACGCACGACGACCCAGGTTCAATTCCTCAGTATCACATACATAGAAAAAAGCTAGAAGTGGTGCTGAGGCTCAAGTGGTAAAGATCCATCCTTGAGAAAGTCCACAGACAGTGCCCAGGCCCTGAGCTCAAGCCCAGTACTGGCAAAAAAAAAAAGGAATCCATTGTCCTTTTACATAGCTACGGATGGTATATGATGTTCTTTGGTTTAGAGAAGGTTCACTTTGATCTTTGCTTTGCTGTTTACTCTGACTTCTCTCAATGTGCACAAATATTTCTCTTTTTTTCTGGGGCGTGGGGCCATTTTCCTGAACATATGCCATTTAAAATTAAAGTCTGAATTCGTTTGACTTAATGGTCTCTGTAAATGGTCTATTTCCCAGTCAAGTCACTGTCTGAAGTAGAATCTGAGGAAATAAGGATTTCAACACATTATTTGGAGGCATAGAGAACAACCTGTATTACAAAGGAAACAGTGTGGGATTCATCTACACCTAAGGATTGACTAGTACAATGAAAATGTATTTATGCCCTTGAAAAAAGACTAACCACTAACCTGAATATAAATTGCTGATTTTTACCTTATATTCACTAAAAACAGATTCATGTTTAACTAGTATTTATTTCCATATACTAGTTTATTTATTAACTATATATTAACTAGTATTTATACTATTTCTATACAACTAGTATATATTTCTGTATACTCTATTCCAGCCACAATGCAAAGCACAGTAGAACATCGCAATGAGAAAACCCAAGGAAATAAAGGAAGTTCAGTGATCTGTCCAGGATCCTAGATTAATAGAAAAAGCCTAGAATCAGGCTCAGAAGTTCTGATTCTTTAGTCCATATTCCTGCTTTCCACCCTACCAGAGGTGAGATGAATTGAGTTGTCAACACAGGGGCAGACACATGTTTATAGAGGAGTAAGGGGTGTCCTGCTAGATAGAGATCACAGCACATTACTTGTGTTAGATGTGAAGCAAACTGTGTATAGATCAAACGGACTCCATATTCAATGATAAAGTAATTCTCTTCTCAGTTAAAAGTATAGGGGGTGCATATTTTGCCTGACAGATTTAGGACCTTTAATTAGATCCATTAATTGAAGTAAAACTAAAATGTGAATTTGAACCCAAAGACACTCGCAGGAAAAGCAAGAAGGTTAAATTTTTTTTAAAGAACTAAATGAACTAAAAAGATATTCACTTAGGAAAAGGACAAAGTAAAGTTTCTTGTGAGAATGTAAGTGATTGTGATATTAAGTAATGAGGAATTCAAGCTACTTCACCTTACTGTGAGTGCAGCAAACTGAAGGCAAGAATGTAATACCTGACTTATCTTTGTTGGTTCTGAGAGCTATTCCCCTGACTGCAATGACAATATTTTCTTCCTTCATGTCTGTAGTTCAGTTGAAGCTGGTCATGTAGCCATCAGTAAAAGGATTCTGCAGACATTTCTTCAGAGGCAGGAAATCTCAAGACAGAATAACAGATGAAGGTCTAATGAAAGGAAGTTGGGAATTGCCTAATTATTACTTTTCTGCAGAGGCTGCAAATGTCACCAGAGCCCTTTGGAAAACCAGCAGGAAGGGCACAGAGCTCTGGGTAGCAAGCCTAATATGAAAAATGACAAAATAATAAAAAACAAAAGTAGCCAAATGATACAAATGAATCTAAAGAGTAATAACAATCTCTCTCTCTCTCTCTCTCTCTCTCTCTCTCTCTCTCTCTCTCTCTCTCTCTCTCTCTCTCTCTTGTGGGTGTATGTGTCTCTTTCTCTTCCCATGTAGTCCATATTTATTGCTTTAACTGAATTCATTATAAGATTTATATTAGTTCCTCCTATATCATTTATATGACTCTAGTTGTTACTTAATCAGGAGAGAGGAAGAAACTCAGAAGTAAAATTAAATAATGACAAAGGACACTGACCACTTTTCCATAATTTCCCTAAATGTGAATAGGCTGAACAATCCAATCCAAAGACACAGAGCAGCAGACTGGATTAAAAAAACAAGACCATCCATATGTTGCCTCCAAGAGATCCACCTCACTGCTAAAGACAGAAACAAATTCTAAGTGAAAGGATGGAAAATAATTTCCACTCCAACGCTCCAGGCAAAAAAAGCAGGAGTAACAATCTTAATCTCCGACAAAATTAACTTCTCAGTAAAATCAGTACATGAAGATAAAGGCGGCCACTACATATTAGTAAAAGGTACAATCCGTACCCACAATATTACAGTTATAAACATTTATTCCCCCAACACGGGAGCACCCAAATTCGTCAAGGAAACTCTCTTAGAATTATAGAACAAGATAGACTCAAACACAATCATAGTGGGAGACTTCAATACGCCACTCACACGAAATGACAGGTCAACTCAACAAAAGTTAAGCAAAGATACCATCGACTTAAATGACACCATAACCCAGCTGGGCTTAACAGATATACACAGAGTCTTCCATCCCATGGCAAAACTTTATACATTTTTCTCAGCAGCACATAGAACACACTCCAAAAGAGATCATATAATAGTTCAAACAGAAAACTTAAGCAGATACAAGAGGACTGATATAATCCCATGCATCCTATCAGACCACAGTGAAGTCAGACTAGTTCTGAACAAAGCAGTAAAAGTCAAAAAACATTCAAACACTTGGAAGCTGAATAACACATTTCGGAATAACTCCTGGGTTACAGATCAGATCAAAGAAGAAATTTGAAACTTTCTCAAATGTAATGACAATCAAGAGACATCACTAAGGAACATATGGGACACAGCAAAGGCAGTTCTAAGGGGCAAATTTATCACACTAGGAGTGCATATTAAAAAGACAGAAGAAGAGCATGTAAATAACCTAAAAAAGAAATTGAAACACCTAGAGGAGCAAGAAAAAGTTAACCCTAAAACAACCAGAAGTACAGAAATAACAAAAATAAAATCAGAAATATCAGAGACTGAAATAGGATCCACTATACACAAAATTAATAAATCAAAAAGGTTGTTCTTTGAAAGAGTCAACAAAATTGACAGACCCCTGGCAAGATTAATCCAAAAAAAAGGAGAGGGGAGACTCAAATAAACAAGATTAGAGACCCAACGGGAACAATCAGAACCGATATCCAAGAAATTCAGTCATTATGACAAGTACTACCAGGACCTTTATTCAAAGAAACAAGAAAATCTAGTAGAAATGGATGACTTGTAAAATAAATTTAGGCTATTTGCATTGAAAAATAATGAGGGAAACAAATTGAACAAACCCATTTCATACAATGAAATTGTGGAAGCAATCAGGGAAATGCCAACCAAAAAGAGTCCAGGTCCAGATGGTTTCACTGTGGAATTCTACAAGATGTTTAAAGATGAAATAACACCTATAGTCTTGAGACTCTTCTGAGAAATAGAAGCAGAAGAAGAAATACCAAACTCATTTTATGAAACTAATATTATACTCATCCCCAAACCAGGGAAAGACCCAACAAAAAAGAAAACTACAAACCAATCTCTCTAATGAACACAGATGCAACTCAATAAAATACTAGCCAACAGAATCCAGAAATAGATTCAAAAAATTATACACTATGATCAATTAGGCTTCATCCCATAGATGCAAGGCTTGTTTAATATTTGCAAATCCATCAATGTAATACATCACATCAGTGGAGCTAAGGATAAGAATAATATGACAATTTCTCTGGAAACAGAGAAGGCATTTGACAAAAAAAATCATCCATTCATGTAGAAAGCACTAGCAAAAATAGGAATAAGAGGTACATTCCTTAAAATAATCAAAGCCATATATGACAAACTTACAGCCAGTATTTTACTAAATAGTGAAAGACTGGAACCATTTACCCTAAATTCAGGAACAAGACAGGATGCCCACTCTCTCCACTTCTCTTCAATATAGTGCTGGAACACTTATCCAGAGCAATAAGGCAAGAGAAGGACATCAAAGGGATCCATATAGGGAAAGAAGAAATTAAACTATCCCAATTTGCACATGACATGATCCTCTACTTGAGTGACCCAATAAGCTCCACTCCCAAACTCCTCAAATTAATAAACTACTTTAGCAAAGTGGCAGGATACAAAATTAACCTTCAAAAGTCAAGCCTTCTTGTACACCAATAATACACAAACAGAAGGCCAAATCAAGAAAATGATTCCATTTGCAATAGCCCCCCAAAAATAACATACTTAGTGAAGAGGCTGTCTTTCTTCCATTCTATTTTTTTGGCTCCCTTGTCAAAGATTAGGTGGCCATAGGTCTGTGGTTTAATATCTGGGTCCTCAGTTCTATTCCATTGGTCTTCAGGCCTGTTCTTGTGCCAGTACCAAGCTGTTTTGATCATAATAGCTCTGTAATAAAGTCTAAAGTTTGATCAAAGAGGACACCGGGAAATGGAAAGACATCCCATGCTCATGGCTAGGGAGAACCAACATAGTGAAAACTGCTATATTGCCAAAATTGATATACAAATTCAGTGCAATCCCCATCAAAATCCCAAAGACATTCTTTACTGAAATAGAAGATACAATCCAAAGGTTCATGTTGAACAAGAAAAGACCTAGAATAGCCAAAATAATTCTAGGCAAAAAGAGCAATGCAGGTGGTATTACAATACCAAACTTCAAATTCTACTGTAGGGCCATAATAACAAAAATGGCATGGTATTGGCACAAAAATAGACCAGAAGATCAATGGAACAGAATAGAAGACCCAGAAATAGAACCACATACCTATAGGCAACTTGTACTTGACAAAGGAGCCAAAGATATACAGTGGAACAGTCTATTCAATTTTTGGTGCTGGCAAAACTGGGCATCCACATGCAGAAAACTAAATATTGACTCTAGCCTTTTGCCCTGCACAAGCCAAGATTTTGAACTCTGACAATGACAGATGTTGGTGGGGTTGTGGAGAAAAAGGAACCCTACTACACTGCTGGTGGGATTGTAAACTAGTTCAGCCATTCTGAAAAGCAGTGTGGAGGTTTTTTAAAGAACTCAAAATTGACCTGCTCTTCAGTCCCACCATACCACTTCTGGGCATCCATCCTGTACACCATAACCCAGGATATGATAAGGACACCTGCTCAGCTATGTTTATCTTTGCATTATTCACAATATCCAGGTGATGGAAACAATCCATATGCAGGACTGCAGATGAATGGATACAAAATGTGATATATATGTATATATATATATATATTTACAATGGAATTCTACATAGCCAACTGACAAGATAAAATAATGGCATTTGCAGGGAAGTGGATGAATCTAGAGCGAATCATGTTGAGTGAGACAAGTCAAGACCAAAGGAACCAAAGGTGCATGGTATTCTTAACATGTGGCTATTATATCCAAACAGTACAAGAGCGAGGACTCAATATTTGCATACCCAATGCTGTGGACAAGATACGGGAAATACAAACACAACTACATAGACATAAAAATTTATGACTCTATAGACATAATGTTTTATAACACAGATTAATATGTATCTATGGTATACAAACCCTTAGCCTAATTTTGCTTATATTGTAAAAACTAAGTGCTAGTCATTGTATATAGAGATTCCCTTCTTGAATACTTGTTTGTTAAACCTGTCATTTGAAATATGATGCAAAAATCAATATTAATAAATTCTTTTAAAAATACTAGTTTTTATAAAAATTGTAATATCTCAAGTATTTCATCATTTTTGACTCAAACAAGTGACTGCTATTGGCTTTAGGTTTCAATGTTAGCAATGTTTATCTCTTCACTATTCACAACAGCCAACTAATGGAAACAACCCAGATGCCCCACTACAGATGAATGGCTATTAAAAATTTAGTACATATATCCAGTGAAATTCTACATATCCAACAGACAAGATAAAATAATGGAATTTTCTGGAAGTGGATGAAACTAGAGCAAATCATGTTGAGTGAGATAAGCCAAGACCAAAGGAACAAAAGGCGCATGGTTTCCTTGATGCGTGGATATTAGATCCAAAGAGTTCAAGAGTGATGACTCAATACTTAGGTACTCAAGGTCATGACATGAACTTGAAGATATAAACATAACTAAATAGGTATATAAATATATGATGGGATATATACCATATAGACATAATGATATATAGATCAGTATGTATCTATGACATACAGACTCTCAGCTTAATTTTAATTTTGTTCTTAAATTTATGTGCCAGTGATTGCATGTAGAGATTCCCTTTCTTGAATAATTGTTTGTTAAATTTCACATTTCAAATATGATGTGAAAATCAGTGTTAATAAAATCTTTTTTAAAAAAGTTTTGATGATAGCAATTTCAATTATTTATGTAAATTTTTGTCACTTTTCTTTGTTTTTCACTATGTTTGCATTCATGGGCATATGGGAAAGAGAACGGGAGACACACAAAGAGATCAAACTATAAACTATAGCTGATGTGGAAGAATAATTCACTTCTAATATGATAATACTTTTGAACTCATTCAGATTTACAAAATATAAAAACTTTTTCATGTAAGATATGCATTTAAGAAATGAACATTCTATGAGTTGCATAGTGGAAATTGCTCTTATTTACATTTACAGATAAGGAAATAAAACTATGTCACCTATAACAACAATTTGCCCTTTGATAATAGTTTTAGTTTGTTCAAGAAGCATGAAGTAGAGTAGAGCTAAGGGTGAGAATTACATGACTCAGCTTCAAATGCCAACTCTACTTGAAAGCTGAATGACATTGATCAGGTGACTACAATTTTTAATGCTTTGCTATTTATTTCCTTACTGTTTACTTACTATTTTTTACTTACTGTTCTTAGTGCTTTATTCATTTTAGAAAGATTTAATGACATGTTGATATGTTTTCTTTGGATCAGACTTACTTATGAACAAGTACAGAAAAACATCAAAGAGAAATTGATTTAAGCGCTTGCATACAGTGTTCACTACATTTTAGGGTTATAAATAATTCTAGCTTTATGAGGGAAACATTTCTGTCCCATAATCTTACTGGAATTAGGAATTGAGCATATGAATTTGGAGGCAGTGGTAAGCAAGTTACAGAAACTAAGTAAAATTGGGTTCTATTCAAAGCACACAATATAAGAAAGAACTTCACAACTGTCATGAAATCCAACATGGAGAGTAGACCAGAAGAGGACCTGTGAAATGTACAAGAGGAAGGAAATACTCCATTTTCTCTCTCAGGGACATGTAATCAGGTATTCCCGCATCTCACTTAACATCTTGTTTATGTTCATATCTTTGCTATTCACATAAATCAAATTAAATTTTATTTTTTAAGCTTTTTAGAAAACACCATTGGATCTCACATAAGATAAGTAGACACTTATTTATCTTTTGAGAGATAACCTCATTCTTTTTCAGTAGTTGAAGGAACAAGAATAAATCTGTTACCTGCCACTTTGCTCTTACGAGACTGCTAAAGACAAGTAAACAGAAGAATAGTCATCAATTATATTGTTTTAAACTGAAAGAGAAATCAGAACAAGCTGGAGAGTCAATTCAGGCTATTCATTTTGTTAAAATGCCTTAGAAATACAACTTCTTTCTTTATAACAGAAAAATAAGTGGGATGATATGGAGATATACAGATAAAAATCTAATATATAGCCTACAAAATTCAGAAGAATGAGGGAAGTGGTGGCCAGGGGAAGAATGAGTGATCATTGATTGAAATAGATGATATGAAGGTGCATTGTATTCATAAACTGCTTTTCTAAATGGTAGGTAGCTCTTCTGAACAACTACTCACACATAATAATATAAAATTAAGAAAAATAAGCCAATTAAAGAATTACAAGTATTTGCAAGATTTTTTCTTTTTCTTTTTTAAAAAAATCAGATATCATAGGAGTATTGCATTAAAATGACAATTACTCATTTTTTATGACTTACAGCTTTGCTGACAGGTAAGAAATTAAGTGGGCTACATGTGATACAATTGTGTTATAAAATTAATATAAGTAATTCTTGCACCTTTAATTCAGTATGGAGCATATAATAGAAAAGGTAAAAGCAAGGAGAGGACATTGTATTTGAGTCTTACATTGAGATAAACACATAGGAAAGATTTAACGTTCATGTTATATAAGTACATGGAAATTGTTGATATTAAAATAATTATTTCTAATATTAGTTATATTTTATGGCCAAACAGGGTTTTTTTGTAATTCTCAGGAAAGCAAATTCCACATTTTATTTTAAAAATACTTGCTAGTTGGACAAAAAAATCACAATAATCCTTACATCGTAGGTTACCAGAAGCTCTGTATTCACCAAGAGAATTTTTTAAAAAATGTTTTAAAAAATTATCTGTGCCTTGCAGAGGTTCTTAAGCCACAGAGAAAATTATTTAATGGGGAATTTAAATCCCATAAAGGATTGTGCAGCTTAGACGTTGGATTGCATGGCTAGCTACGATGTAGGTAAAATCCAAACAAAACCACATTTGTGGGAGATAGCCTGCCAATCTCTGTACACCAAGTGTATGTCACTGGGCTTGCTGTCCATGTTGCTCAAAGTACTTTATCTGAGAAACAGGTGTAGGTCCATTCCTTAGGACCTGATCCTAAGTGAATGGGTGGAAAGATAATGACAAAAGTAAATATTTAAGTTTGGGAGCATTCTTAAAATTGGTTTCTAACTTATGGTTAAATGGCTTGTGAAGGAATTAAGTATTTCTTAGAAAAGTAACACTTTTTTCCCCCATCAGACATTAGCCAAATTAAATAACGTGACAATTCCTATCAGCATGCACAGGAAGGGGAAGAAAAATATTTCCCAAAACTTTGTAAGAGCAATATTTTCCTAATGATAACCTGTAGTTATAATTCAGAGGTAAAAGCTTTCCCCATAAAATTAATATGTTACTTTTAGAATAACTATGCAAATATTTGAAGCATTAAAATCATATTAAATAAAAAAACTATTTTGGTTTCAATTAGTTAAAGTTGTTCTTGAGAATAATTTATTTTAATTTACAATTCAAACTTAAACTGGACCTCTAGAAATTTCAGTAAGTTATTTCTTAGTCCTGAAGAACATATGATGAATGAGAAATAGCAGTATATAATAGTGCAAACATGTAAGTCAAATTGCATTTTGTAATATAATGTGCAATGCAAACTATGTAATGTGAATTTGACCCTTAATTTTTCCAAAGTAACCATATAATTGAGGAAATTCTGATAATTAATGTTTCAAGGAGAAAACACTAGGACTCTGAAAATATCACTCTTAAAAGAATTCTAAATGATTCACCTCTCAAATAGTTCCATGACCTGACAATTTTTTGGTTCTTTTATCAACATTATCTTTTCTCAAACATAAATCTATTTTTACTTGACTTCTTGATCATTTTCATTTACATTTTATATATTATTTGTCCAAAATTTTGTACCACTTCTAAAGTCTTACAAATTAAAATAAAAATCTAGACTTTATTAGTGGTACAAATGAAGTAATATTTTGTTAATATTTCTGCTACTGTGGAACATAGTTCTTTCTGTATTTTGATACTGTCAGTTTTTAATCCTCCTTGGAATGTTTTCTTTATATCAGGTAAGGCCCAACTAGAAAAGGACACAATGAAAATTGAATTATTACATGAGAGTTTGTTAACAAGGATCATTTAAAAAGGTGTAACCCCCAGAGAACTTGAAGGAGAACAACATAATCATGACCTTCACCATCTCCATGCCTTACAGGACAAGGAAGGAAAGATTGCAGGAAAGAGAAACATTTATGCAGAAAAGCAATCCTGGGGGACTAACTTCTGTCAAGGACAAAGAGAATCCAGGGAATGCCACCTCTCAAGGAAAGTTATCTGAAAGAGTAATTATACATATCTTTTGAAAATACCATTGCCATATTATTTAATAAGCCCACCCCAAAAGCATTTCTTTACTACAGCCACAGAGCTGCATTTGACTTTGCTATTTTTTTAATTTGTTAATTACAGTCTTGTAGGAATTGAACTTGCCTAAGTGGAAGCAATCTGTCTGGTAGGCATCATTTTATTTCTGTCTGATAGCAAGCAATGATATCTTTTGCTTACATTACTCTTTAGGCATTTCTTTCCAGTTTTTATTTTAGTTAATGAATTGAAAAGTATAATGGCAGTTCTTCATTATTATTTTGTACAAGTGTCTCATACAAAATTGTGTTTTGTATGAGGGTCTCACTTTTAGCATCCTGATTGGAAATCCAAGGGGTCAAAGCCCTGTTAGAGTGTAGGTCAGTCTCAAGAACAAAGTAGGGCATAGGGAAGAGATAATAAATCTGCAGGAGCAAACAGACATTTTTCTACCCAGTTCCAATGCTTGTTATTTCTTCCTCAATATGGGTAATGACTATGCAAACTGTGAATGTAGGGTTTTTTTTGTTGTTGTTGTTTTGGAGGTACTTGGGTTTCATTTCAGGATCTAATACTTGCTAGGCTCTGAAATCTGATTCTTTTACACCTGAACTCCTTTGTACCTTGGAGTACAGTCTCTCACCCCATAACGAGCTTCTTTGTTGAGAACTCATCTCAGATAGGAATTGAACTGTAATTGTACATCTCTCCACCTCTAAGAAGTTGGGGCTACAGGTATGAGCCATTGTGTGTAGATGCAATTTAATATTATAAATATTCAAGTTACTGTATGTATTGTAATTTTACCAATGATTAAGAATCATGGACACATATACCCCAAAACTCTGAGAGACTAATTTTTAAAAAGTAAGATTTGAGGAAAAGTTAAAATAAAAAACAGGGTCTACTAAATGTAACATGAATTATGATATACACATAAAGCATAAATGTTATATAAAGGTAACACACTGTCAGAGATTAATGGTATACTTTCTTAAAAATCCATCATTTATTTGCTAAGCTCTATATAGAGTATGATCAAGATTCAGGATATGGAAAATCCCCTCCCATCATGGAAAGCAATGAACAGGGAATATCTTTGTGACTGTGAAATGTGTGATATTCTTGAGATTTAAACGGGTGACATTTTTGTCTTGGTCATAGGACTTGAACTCTGGGCCTGGGCGCTGTCCCTGAGCCCTTCAGCTCAAGGCTACTGCTCTATCACTTGAGCCATAGCACCACTTCATGGGTGACACTTTTAAGAGAACAGTTCAAATCCTACAGCTACTGTCATATTGCTTTGCTGAGCCGTCTCTGACCTACCAAGCTATTTCCCAAGTCATATACAGAAAGAAGAGCAATGAAGAGTGAAATTCCTGGTCTATCCATTGTCTTCTTTTAGGAGCAGAAGATACTCACTGTCTTCGACTGATCTATATCTGGAAATTAGACATCAATAAGATCCCACTCACTAGCTCAGTTAGAAAGTTAAATACCAACTTTGAGGACTTTGCATTATTAGTCTCTTACAGGGAAGGATAATTTATCCATCACACAGTCTTGGCACCTACTCATGTCCCTGATTTGGACTTGGAATCCAAGTTACCTTCATAATTTAAGTCAGTATCCTTGTTTTTGTCCAAAGTTGTGAGTTACTCATGGACTATTGGATCACTCATTTTGCATTGATAATCCACCTCTGTGGAAGGAAAGATTTAACAGTTAACTTGTTCCTTTCCTTTAGTCTTTCTAAACAATGTATTCAGTATTATGCTATGGTCATCTAAATGGCCTAAACTGAGGTCAAATTTTATGAGCTATTTAATCTAGAAAAATTGATTGTGCCTATCTTTTTGAAAAATAAAAGGAAAAGAAGAAAAATGCTGCACAGTTATGGGCACTTGGTTTCTACTCTACTCATGTCTTGTAACCATGCTTAGTAAAGCTTCTTTCTTTTAGCACTGACTGGTTTACGTGTGCTACAACACACACACAAATCATGGCATCTCAGTGAGTAACGTAGTTACTTTTCTCTAAAGGAAAATGTTCCAGGAAACAGAGGACTCATCTCTATTAATTCAATCATTTGTTTTTTGTTTGTTTGTTTGTTTTGTTTGTTTGTTTGGGGTGGTCATGGGGCTTGAATTCTGGGCCTATGCACTCTCCCTGAGCTCTTCAGCCCAAGGCTAGTGCTCTACCACTTGAGCCACAGCACCACTTCCAGTTTTCTAATGGTTAACTGGAGATGAGCTCATGGACTTTTGTGCTTTGAACCACAATCCTCAGATCTCAGCCTCCTCAGTAGCTAGCATTACAGGTGTGAGCCATTGGCACCTGACAATAATCATGTTTTTATAGATCAAATTCAGCCATCCCCATAATTGGCTTGTACCATAATTAGCTCAGTGAAATTGCTACTTTACTTCTAACTTATACCAACTAACTAGCCAGTATGAAGTAATATTGACAGTGTGAAGTAATACTGTGTTTGGGGGGAAAAAACCAAGCAAAGCACATGTACTGGAGAAAATGAGCTTCAATAATATACTAAACTTCAATAAAGAGAATAGCAATCAAGTGTAGAGTACACCACATCTCCTTGGGCCGTTTTTCATATTTTCTTTAAAATATATAACTATATTTGTATGTATATTTTCAATATTCAATGTATGTTGTATATATGTCTTGAAAATGACTTAAGCCTTTCATTTGAAAGATAGAAATCTTGCACTGACTGCCCCATTTTTTATGGCAGTTGTCATTTTCATAGTTTCATTCTTCTTGTACAGATAGTAAACTACCGTTTCACTATTTCTTCTTAAGATGCAGGTATTTATATTTCTCAAATAGTACATTCTTCTTTGAGCATCTGCATTTAAATCTGCTATCTCCATACCGCAATTAAAGGTATTCCTCTTCAAAACTTAAGTGCAGGCTTGCTCACAGCACATTTGTGATTTTACAAATTTCACCCTGTTTGGGAAATTATCTGCCAGTAAATTTTCAGTTACTTCAGGATTCTTACTTTCTTTTTTTGTTTCCTTCAGGGGCTTTGATTAAATGCACATCAGGCTCCTTATAGGTCCACAAGTCAGCAAGTCCTGAACTTGTGTTTCTTGTCCCTTCCATTTTCTTATTTAAATTAATTATATGATATAATCTCCCTTCAAGCTAACTCCCTCTTTTCTGTCATTTACATTGTACTGTTAAGCCCACCAGTCATTCACTCAATTGCAAAATTTTAGTTTTGATTATTTTTACTTTCTATCTGCTCACAATTTTTTAGCAACATTTGAGTTTCTTCCCTTATCTACCTGTATGTTTAATAAGATACTTGCCTGCTAATGCAACAAATGAGTCAACTTGCATGTGTTGAAGATCTCTATTGATTTTTCTTTGAGAATGAGAACATATTGTAATGTCCTAAAATTGCAAGTTTTCTACTGGAGATTGTCTGAAGTGAAAATTTAATTTTAGGTAATATTTTGGATGTTATAGTTAATGATTATTTTTTCTGGTAGCAAACTAACTTTGATAAATGCAGTTTACTAATTTATCTTGTCTTATTGGTAGAAGCTCAACTTATATTACGGTTGTTAAAATAAACAAGTTTAGCTTGTTTCACACTACTGTGTGCATGCACGATTAAGGAGCCAAACAGATTGGAAAGACTTTCTTCTCAGAATTTAAGGCAACATTTTAATGGGATTTTCCTGTTTGGTACTTACATATCCTTTTGTTATTGGCTATTGCTACACAGGTTTTTATTATTTCACTTTTTTGTCCATAATAGAGATGAAGTTCATATTTATATTTTATCATGACTACCCATGATTACAGGTTGCCTTCAGTTAAACATCTTTTATATCTGCCCTCTTGAAAGTCACCAGTCTAATTTTACATGATTAAGACCTAACAACGCCTAGTAAATGTATTTCACTTGTATTTATTTTCTTCAATCACTTTAATGTTACTTAAAAATATTATATACACATTACATATGTATATATGTATTGCAGTGCAACTTAATAATATACTAATCTTAACAAAGTAAATAAATACCACAAATATAATTAATAGCAAAAGAAGATAGATATAAATGAGGATATCATGCAAAAATCCTAGAGGTGAAGATAAATAATGCATGTAGTTAATTCTTACAATACTCTGAGGGACAGTGGTGGTCTTGCTGAGAAGTCAGCAACATATGAAATAGGCCACCAGGAAGGTGGAACACTTTCTTCACCTGCATTTGCATTACAACAGTATGTTCATTTTGTAAAAATGAAGCAGCCCAATTAGGTTATTTGCAGATTTCTAAGGGTATAATGCATATCAATTAAAAGTGTTTCATTAACCATGGATGATGAGCATTTTCTCATATGCTTTTCGACCATTTTAACCTCTTCTTTTGATAAGTCTCTCTTTAGTTCTCTTGCCCATTTAGTGATTGATTTGTTGTGTTTGGGGGGAATTAGTTTCTTGAATTCGCTGTAGATACTGTCTATTAAGCATTTGTCTGATTTATTATTGGTAAATATCATTTCCCAGTTGGTTGGCTGTCTCTCTACTTTAGTAGCTATGTTTTTATCTGTGCAGGAACCTTATTTTTGGGTAGTCCCATTTATTGAGTCTCTCTCCAAGCTGTTGTGACCCTGAAATTCTGTTCAGGAAGTTTTTGCCTGTGCCTATGAGTTCCAGTTTCTCTCTAACTCTATCGTGTAGCAGTTTCAAGGTTTCTGGTTTGATATTGAGGTCTTTGATCCATTTGAGTTAATGCTTTTGCATGGTGAAAGGCTAGAGTCAATTTTTAGTTTTCTGCATGTGGCTGCTCAGTTTTGCCAGCACCAATAATTGAATAGGCTGTGTTTGTTCCACTGTGTATCTTCAGCTTCTTTGTTGAATACAAGTTGACTCTAGATATGCGGTTTTATTTCTGGATCTTCTATTCTGTTCCATTTACCTGGTCTCTTTTTGTGCCAATATCATGCTATCTTTGTTACTATGGCTCTATAATAGAGTTTGAAGCCCTGGTTATAAAGGAAATGCAAATAAGAACAACCTCAAGATACCATCAGAATGGCCAAGATTTTGAACTCAGACAATGGCAGATGCTGGCAGGGTTGTGGAGTAAAAGGAACCCTACTGCACTGTTGGTGGGATTGTAAGCTAGTTCAGCCACTCTGGAAAGCAGTGTGCAGGTTTCTTAAAGAACTGAAAATAGGCCTTCCCCACGATCCTGCCATACCACTCCTGGGCATCTATCCTGAACATCATAACCCAGGCTATGATAAGGACACCTGCCTAGCTATGCTTATCTTTGCACTAGTCACAATAGCCAAATGATGGAAACAAACCAGATGCCCTACTGTAGATGAATAGAAACAAAAATTGTGATATATATACATATATATATATATATATATATATTGGAATTCTGCATAGCAAACAGACAAGATAAAACAATAACATTCACAGGGAAGTGGATGAATCTAGAGCAAACCATCTTGGTTGAAACAAGTCAAGACCAAAGGAACAAAAGGCACATGGTATCCGTAATATGTGACTATTAGATCCAAACAGTACAAGAGCTAGGACTCAATATTTGCATACCTAATGCTATGGACATGGTATTGAAAATATAAACACAACTACGTAGACATAAAAATGTACGACTCCATAGACATAATGTTTTATTACATAGATTAATATGTATCTATGACATCCAAACCCTCAGCCTAATTTTAATTATGTTCTAAAATCTAAGTGCCAGTGATTGTATATAGAGATTCTCTTCTTGAATACTTGTTTGTTAAACCTGTCATTTGAAATATGATGTAAAAATCAAATAAATTATAACCGCTGTACACCAGTGCTGGTAATTGATGATTTTTCTGTGGAATATTGAATCACTAAATGTTGCAATGAAAACCTCTTTGTATGAGTGATGTGGACTTGTGACACAAGAACATTGCATTTACGAAGTATCTAAAAGCCTCAGCTTTGCATCTGTAGTAAAATGAAGTGAAAACATGGACTCCACTGAATGAGTGCACAGCATGAACTTGCATGTTGCTTACAATAGATGGAAGGTACAAAAGCCAGAAGTGGTGCTGTGGTTGAAGTGGTAGAGTGCTAGCATTGAGAAAGCCCAAGGACAGTGCTAACGCCCTGAGTCCAAGCCCTAGGTCAGGCAAAAAAAAAGTGCCATTGCCATCCACTTGTGCAGTATCACCACAGCAGGACGCAATGAGTATATTGAAAACTCTAAAATTATATGCAAAGGGCTGGGAGTTTTGCATAATGGTAGAGTGCTTGACTAGCATGCGTGAACACCTGGGTTTGATTCCTCAGTAACACATACATAGAAAAAGCCAGAAATGGTGCTGTGGCTCAAGTGACACAGTGCTAGCTTTGAGGAAAAGCCGTGAGTTCAAGCCCCAGAACTGGCACACACACACACACACACACACATCATTATATGTTAGATAAGGAACTAAGTGCTCAGGCCCTAAGTTCAAGCTCCAGAACTGGCAAAAATAAATAAATAAATAAATAAATAAATAAATAAAATTATATGCAAGCAAATCATAGTGATCAGTACAAATCTTTATAGAACGACCTAGAGGTCGTTCCAAACAAATGGAAGCAAATGCATTAGGAAGGACATTGAGTTTTAGTTGGTGAGTTTAAATGAAGATGAAAAATGTGAAAGTTCTCTATTTATATATATATGAGAATAATGTGTGAGTATAATGTAACCTGTTCAAATTGTTTTGAAGGTGAAAAAGGAGAAGGGCAAATGATAGAGGCAGGTGATGATTAGGGTGAATTCTCTAAATGAATGTCTATGTCTCCATGAACGTCCTTTTGTACAACTAATGTAATGGTGACAAATGGAAAAATGAAAACAACCAGTTGAGTGGTTTACTGAAAGGACAAAAGCAATTATTTAAGGTCTAGATTTTTGTTCGAAATTTGACAGATTAGTAGTTATAGAAAGGCTTATTTTGAGTAAAGAATAAGTTAATGAAAAATAAAATTCTGAGTGTTTAATTTACTTTTTTTCAGTCTGTTTCCTAGCCATTACTTATCCAAACTTGAAAAAAGAAACTGAATAAAGTGTTTCTCTTTTTAAAATATATAAATTTATAAATTTGTTAAATTTCTAAATATATGGTTACCAAATACTTTGTAATCAGAAATTTGCTTTGCCATAATGGAGTTTATATTTTGGATGTTATACATGAATAGAAAACCTAATAATAAAGAAGAGCTGAGTGGAACTATTTGGGAGCTGTTAACTTCTGTTTGGTACTTTCCCATTTTCATTATATTTTTAAGAATGGGGTAAGGTGCAACTATGTAATAGTGAATTTGGTGACATCACTCCATATTTTGTCTAAACATGGTACATGGCATCATACTTTTTTAATAATACTTTAATAACCATCAAAATGTTAATAAGTATTGCAATGCTTACACTGAGCAAAAAAGTGCACTTCATAATTGTATAAAACATTATGGAGTGAACATTTAACAATTCACTGGTATGAGTTAGATGGGTTCTTTTTTTTTTTTTTTCTGTCCTTGAGCTTGAATTCTTGGCCTGGCCAGTGTCCCTGAGCTCTTCAAATCAAGGCTAGTACTCTACCACTTTGAATCACAGTACCACTTCCATTAGGTTTTCTGTTGGTTGGTTGGCGATAAGAGTCTCAGGAACTGGCTTTGAACAGAGATCCTGAGATTACAGAGTCCTGAATTGCTTGGAATACAGGGATGAGCCACCAGTGCCAGGTTAACAGGTTCTGATTAGAGTTTTCAAAATGCAAAAGCAGGAAATGAAAAACAAAATTAGGGAAAGAAAATGAAAGAAAGAGAAGAACCAAAATTTTACTATAAACAAATACTAAAATTCAATGCTGTGTCACTGGAAAATGAAATCTTCAATATTGTTCGTCAAATTACCATTGAAAGAAATGATAGCTGTGAAAACATTTTAATTGAATTATAACCATTTCTAAATATGCATTTATATAACAAAACATGCACATTGACATATAATACCTACAATATATAAATACCTATCCCTGAATATTAAATTATGGGTAATTTTTTACATGGTAGTATATTCTGTCCTTTTCAATAGTGTTACAAGCTCAAATATGTTCCTAACTAATCAACAGTAAAATTAGTTTTCACCCAGAAGGTATTAAGCAAAGATGTAGCAAGCTGTTTGCCTGAGATTATGACTCTGGTGAGCCAAATCCAGTAAATGTGAATGTAAAAGCCCAGTTTTCCCTCCCAGTTTTGAAGCTCTAATGTAGTTTTTATTCCCCCCTGACTTTAAGGCAACTTGTTCAGTAGCTTATAGTACAGAAGTTCCTTTAATGGAAATTCTACATTGTGTGTTTTCTTTGAGTATTTGCTTAATTATTAGTGAGAGTATGATTTATAAATGCACAGTACGGTTACAGGAAATCAGATCGAATAATGTATCTATGCACTTTATTTAAGAAGTATTTTCAAACAAGTCCACTTTTTTCTAATTGTATCTTACTGTGGGGATAATGTATAGAGGGCTACAGTTACATTAGTAAGGTGGTGGGTACATTACAGCTTGAACCTTGTCCCCGTTTCCCTTCCCCCTACTCCTCCCAATCATCTTGTTTTCCCCCTGCCCTTCCCCATTTCAAAAGAAGTGTATACATAGTATATCAGTATACAAATTCAGATACATTAACCTCACATAACTTCACAGATACATTAAGAACAGCAATCTCAAAGATAAACCTATTGTTTCATTAACCTAGAATTCATTTCATTTAGTATGACCTTATGTGAACAGCTTTTGAGCTATTGTGATCCTCTGTTAGGAGAATCCTACATGTGTACTCATTATTACAAATGAGGGAAACCATAGAGCCTGTTTCTTTGGGAGTGGCTTACTTCACTGAACATTATTTTTTTTTCAAGTCTTTACATTTCCTTACAAGTGGGGAAATGTCATTCTTTCTGATGGCAGCATAGAATTTCATTGTATATAAACACTACATCTTCTTGATCCAATCATCTACTGAGGGGCATCTGGGTTGTTTCCATATCTTTGCTATGGTAAATAGTTCTGCAATGAACATAATAACTTTAGTATGGCCTTGCTTCTAGACATTTGGGTCAATGCCAAAGAGTGAGATTGCTGGATCATAGGGGAGCTCTATGTTAAGTCTTTTCTGCTTTCCAGAGTGGTTGAAGGAGTTTACACTCTCAAAAGTGTAGTAGTGATCTCTCCTGGCCACATCCCTGCCAGCATCTGTTTTTAATAGATTTCTTGATAATGGTCATTGCAACTGGAGTGAGATAGAATCTCAAAGTTGTTTGCGTTTCTCGTATGACCAGAGATGTTGAATGCTGTGCTTTCAGCCCAAGGTGGTCATTGAGCTACACCGACATTAAAATATTTACTGATTAAACTCAGTATTTGATTAGCTTCATTGAATTAATTGTTGTGCACTTTTTCATTTTTCAATTAGAGATGTTGGCACCATTTCGGGCGTTTTTTCCCCCCTCTCATTCTGTTCACATCATTCTCTAGTGGGGTCCAGTAAAATTAATGTGTTCATGTCAAGCTTCTCATGGATTGTATTCCTGGTTGTCTTTCTCTTCCTCCAACATTATTCTTTCCTCAGAAAACTTCTATAATTTCATACCTGTGCACAAAGCACAGCTTGAAGTTAGTATTGTGAATATTCCCAAGTTCAGTGGCCCAGCATTGTAATAATGTACTTTAATAATACAAGTAATGATTATTTGTCCCATACTGGATTGCTCATTCAAAGCATAGGCTAAATGTTCCCAGATTGATATCTCTGGCTTGCTGTTCAGGAAACAGCAGGTAGGTAATGAACACTTGTTGAATGAGTTCTTACAAATAAATTCCACTTTATAAATAAATTCTAGTTATGTGAACCATAACAACAATAGTAGTGCCAACTCCTCTGGGCATTCATTCACTGAACCTGGTAATTGGATATTCTCAAGGTAAATACTAATGCTGCCTTCTGTGAAGGAAATTAGTTATTCACCTAGCAAAGTACACAAAAATCTGGATAAGAAGACTCCAGAAATCCATTTACCTGTTTTAAAATATAATGAGTATTTGAGTTTCCACTAATAACTGAAATATTCAGTCTTTAGCTCAGGAGGAACATGGTGAATTATTCCCAGGATGCAAAAGAGATCTTGATGGGGTACCATTTCCTTGTTTAAACAGTATAAACATAGCTGGAAACATTGGATTTGAAATGAACTTTACCAAGCATTCTTAAGAACTTTTGGTGCAAATCGTATATATACTTGTTAGTAGGACTCAAATGTTTGAGAGCAATGCAACTTGTAGTTTATTTAAAGTATTTATTTATAATCTAATTGTATACTGTCACTATCCTAGAAACTTGTGACAAAGAAATGGATAAAATATAGCATGTTGTTTCTTGAGGCTTGTTATCTAGAGAAGTATTACTGTAAGCATAACAAAAATGACAAGGGCTTCAGTAGTTGTATGATGTGTACTGTGGGAGCTCGGGAGAGAATTAATTTTGCAAATGATTTTTCTTATCTAGTTTTTTCATTATTTTTGTTAATATTTAATTGAAATTTATTTTTCTGTGACTGTTCAGAACAGACCTGGAGTTACACTCTGTGAAACCTGAACTACAAAGTAAATGCAAATACATGAATAACCTATTCATGTACTTGTTATGTTTTTACATAGCTATTTGTTCTAATTATGATTCTTTTGATTCAGTATTTTTGCTTCCTTACCTATATATATTGAATTTTTGATTCTCTAATATCCACACATCATACTGGACATTTTTGTTGTAATTTCGGAACTACCATTCAAGTGACAGTCTCTAGGGGATTCTTTCTATTTTTAAAGTGAAAAAGGGCAAATTTCAATAGGACTGCCAAAAGCATGTACGCATTGTTGATAGAAAGCGAATACAGCAAGCAGAAATATTTCCTATTTTATAGATGGTGTTGGTAGACATCTAGAGACATTTGAACATCATACAACAACCTGGTGTCTAAACAATAAAAGCCTATTACGCATTGCTGTCTTAAAATGTAATTGGGTCTTTTCAGCATTCACGGCTTCAACAGAAACATGAATACAAGTGTTGAATTGCTTCTGTCTTTTCTTTTCCTATTGTTTCTGATTCTACTATTTCTCTTGTTTTGTTCAGCTTTTCCCCAATGTACTGAACATCTGAAAAGAATATGTAGACAATAAATCAGCAATAACTTTCATCTCTCTTATATCGTTTAAATAATCTTACGTAATGAAGTGATATAACATCCCTGAAATAATAAGTATGAATAAAATAAAGCATTCATTATTCTATTTCAGTTCTTCCTACTACAATATAGAAATTGCATACAATAGAAATAAATTGGGTTTGAGAATTTAAATCATAGCCTTTAAAAATAAAGTTTGTTCCTTCAAGAAGAAATACATTGACAGTGATTACAATGTTTTAAATATAATATTTGTTTAAATATGCAGTTAAATAAAGCTGTGAAAAATAGTCTTGCATTCAGATAGATCTTAAAAGATTTGGCAAATTTATCTCTGAATTATCTCATCTAACTTCATGATTAAAAGCATATTTAATTTATGAATTTCTGCTTGGACAGATCACAGATTTAATGCCCTGGATATGAAGTTAGTGAACCTGAGCATTTTTCTGAACCCCAAAATGAATGTTTGTAGTTACCTTGGGATGGTTTCATAATCAATGAATGGAACTTTTACTTCCTTTGAACAACAATGGTAGAAACTTGGTCCAGTCAGAAATTCAGGGGAGAAGAAACATACAGGAATTAATTTAAATGATAATTTTTGCACTCCTCACTGTCAAGTAACTTAAGGGGACTTCAATGCTAACATTTTTCCTGAAAAGAAATCTCTATCGATTGGCTGAAACTAAAAGGCCACTTCTCAATGTGACTATGCTTTTCTCACATTTATTCTGCTCAGTCCCAGGTAATACAAGTAGAAAAACAATAGAGTATTATCATAATGAGAGTGCCAAACATAGATAGAAGTTGAATCTGAACATCCTGAAATAAAAATTTTATAGGCCATTTATTTTAGCACTTTGACATTCATAATTTCTCAAATTTTCTAATAATCATTTTTCCCTCTTTACAATGGGGTGATAGTGATTCTTTTGTAAATATTCAATGGAAAAGTTCAAGTAGTATTCTTTACATAGTCATTGACTTAGCACACTATAATTATATTCATATATGTGTATTGGTGACTTTTTAAAATTTAAAATGAGTTTAATTTTATAGTACTGAAATGTCAAACAAATGACATTATAATCTATCCTCCAAGTAGAGATGATTTTACAATTTTTCATAAACATTATTTGACACTGTCATACATTCGGACCAGTTCCTCATTATTCTTTTGATTTATCAAGCACACTCCTACACCATGAAGCTCACAAATCTAAAATTGGTCCTCTGACATTTTCCTAGTGCTTACTCATAAAACCACTTGCTTAACCTTTTTCATACAGTTCATTCCAAATTGTTTTCCCCATCTGATGCTTCTGTTTTCTTGATTTATTTCTTAGTGTTAGTTTTTCTAACCCCACAGTTCTGACATTTAAGTTCAGTTTACAACTCGACTGAATTTCCTCATGGTCTACCATTGAAATGTTTCATTCAGCGCCTCTGACTTCTGGCTACCCTGGGATCATTTCCCTTGGCCTTTATGGTATACTACAGTGTATACAATAATAAGAAACACTTGTGCTGAACTGATCTTAGAATTAGGAACATGCCATGAATATGATTCCATGCATGGACAGTATGAACATGATACGTAAGTACCTATCTATAAAACAGTTATACATAAAATTGGTAAACTGCTAAGAATAGCCAATAGATAGACGACTTTCAGTCTTCACTGTTCATGCTGGTGGCCATACTCAAGACACATTGTTGTATTTCCATTCATTTTCTTTTCTTTATTTTATTCTTTTCTTTACTTCCCTTTCCCTTTCTTTCTTTCTTTTTTTTTTTTTTTTTTTTTTTTGCTCTATTATGGAGCTTGAGCTCTGAGCCTGGGCGCTATCCCTGAGCTCTTCAAGGCTACTACCCTACCCCTTGAACCACAGCACCACTTCTGATTTTCTGTTGGTTAATTGGAGATAAGAGTCTCATGGTCTTTAGTGTCCCAGCTGGCTTTGAACTGCAATCCTCAGATCTCAGCCTCCTGAGGAGCTAGGATTACAGGTGTGAGCCCGTGGGCCCAGTGGCTTCCATTCATTTTCTAACTATAGATTTAATAATCCTTGAAACAATTTCTTGCTTTAAAGGTCATTGGATTACTTTCAAAATCTTTCTTCATGATTCTTCCTATTTATTTCATCTGGATCTTTGGAAAGATTTTCGCAGTATCTTGAACTATTTTTATTGATTTCTTGATTCACACGCACACACACACATACACACACACACACACAAACATGAACAAACATGTGTCCATATATATAATCTATGCTTATTATATTTTACTATTATTAAAGATGAAATAATGAAAGAATACTCAATACTCAAATCTAATGAAGTTTCTCTAATCAAGTTCTTGGATACAATCTATGAAGTATAAATTAAAATTTGTACACGCATTCCACTCTCTTATCTACCTGGCTTGAGTATATGGTGACCCTTTCACTAATCTAAACTTTCAAATATTCTATATAAGCACTTGGTCTAAAAACTTAGATAGACCAATCATGTAATTCTTGGAAGGCCTTCCATTTCTATTTATAGCATTCTAGCACATTGCTAACTTAAGTGAGTATATTAAATTATTGCCATTAGCAACCTGTATATCTGCTTATTTTAGTGGATTTTTGGGCATGCTTCTTCCAAGATTGCCTGACAATTTTAGCATTTTCTGCATATGTATGACCGAAGATTTGAAATGGTTATTTCCAAGGCATAAATCTAAGGTGAATTATTTGCCTCCAGAAAACAATATTTTTTCCTCTTTGACTTAGCCAAGATATCTCTGCATGATGTTTCTACTATCAAAATCTTATTTAACCTCTATTCAATTATATTGAGATATAATTTTGCATTTAATGTTTAGTTTTGTTTCCCTTCTGTAGCACAGGATACATGGAATTTTATTTTTTGCTGTTTATTTATTATTAAATAAGTATTAGTCCCTAAGATTTTTTTCCTCAAGGATAAAGCTCTACAAAGTGATCCAGTCCTCAGTTTTGGATATTTTTTGCTTGTTAGTTGGAGGCAAAAGTCTCAAGGACTTTCCTGCTGGCTTTGAATTGAGACTATATTCCTTTGGTTCTAGCTTACTTCAGTTTAAAAAGGTTTTTTTTCCAGTTCTTTCCATTTCTTTACAAATGGGGCGATGTCATTCTTTCTAATGGCAACATAGAATTCCATTGTATATAAGTACCACATCTTCTTGATCCAATGATTTCCTGAGGGTTATCTGGGTTGGTTCCATATCTTTGCTTTGGTAAGTAGTGCTGCATTGAACATTGTTGTGCTAGTGGATTTAGTATGTCCTTGTTTCTGGACAATTGGATAAATGCCAAGTAGTGGAATTGCTGGGTCATAGGGGAGCTCTATGTTTTATCTTTTGAGGAATCACAACAGCTTTCCATAGTGGTTGAATGAATTTGTTTGATTTTTTTTCCTTCAGAAAGGATTTTTTTTATTAGATATATCAACACATTCTAACAAACCATAAAATACATTAGCTCAATATATTTTTCAGCCAAATACGAATGTATGTACACAATTAGGTAAGACATTTATTTCACTTTGGCTTCAAGAGAATATAAAGGATGCTTAGATCTTGAGGCTACTGATTCCATCCTTATCCATTCTGCACAATTACTCCAAAAGGGCAATGAAATTACACCAGTGAGTTTTGGTCTGTCAGTGTATATTTTTTTTCTTTTTATTTTTCTTTTTTTATTGTAATTAATAAAAGGGTTACATGATATTTGCCAGATAGAAGGTGCATTAATTCACATACATTGATACCCTTTCACATGTCTTGGTACCCATTACCCGATTTTTGAAGGCTAACTTTATACCGTTTTACTTTGCTAGAAATTCAAATCAGCTCAAGCAACTTGGGACTGGAGTCTATAGGATTCTTTAAATACAGAATTTTGTCATCTGCAAAGAGGCAATGTTTCACTTCTTTCTTCCCTATTTGGATCCCCTTTATGCTTGCTTCTTGCCTTATAACTCTGGTTAGGGATTCTAATTCTATATTATTAAGGGAAGTGGGGGGGGTGGGCATCCTCTTCTTGTTCCTGATTTTTGAGGAAATGGCTTAGATTTTCCCCATTAAGTATAATGCTAAGTGTAGGTTTGTCACACACAGCCTTTATTAAACTGAGGAATGTTCCATGGATTCTAGTTTCTTGATCCATTTGTCTTCTGAAGGGTATCAGGGTTGATTCCATATATTGCTTATGGTAAACAATGCTACAATGAACATGGTAGTGCTGGTAGCTTTATTTATTCATGCTTATATTTTATTGGATAAATGTCCAGGAGTGGAATTGATTGGTCATATCTATGTGCCTAAGAGCATATAAAATTATATGTAATGAAGAACTCCAAGAAATAGAAACAAGAGATTTTTTTTTAGTTTTTTTCTTTGTTGTTTTTGTTTTCTATATGTTTGTATTGTTTGTAAGTTTATCTGTTTTGGAGAGGGTAAAGCGTGCACAAAAATGGTGGAAAAAGTAGTAACAAATGAAGCAATGATACTCTCTAGACAGTACTCACAAATGAATTATACAAATGGATAGGGCTGAGAGTGAGAAAACTGTTACCCTTCTCTCCATACTTCTTCAATAAGAATTTTGATAGTTTTGTTGATTTCCAAACGTTTGATTTTGCCATGGTCAGTCATGTAAATAATGTAAGATTTACTCATTTTATAAGATTTTTCTAGTTATGTATGTTTATTTTGGAACAATACAGCCTGTTAATTTCCAGATCCTAAGGCATCACTCAGTTTCCTATGTGAAATTCATCTTTACATAGGAAATTATAAAAATACAAAATGGAATTAATGTCTTCTTTTACAGATGTGATAAATGTACATATATGATTGAGATTAATCAATTTTAGAGAAAATCGAGTGTGTTTTCTGTAATGTACCATATCATTAGTTATTGATTCACCAAAAGCCTAAGTGTAATAGACTACAAATTTTGGAACATCTTCTCACAAACCTTTGGAGTAATGTATTATAAATTTAATTTCAGATAATGTTTATGAAGCATAAAGCTAGCATGCTATAATTGTATAACACTTATTGTGTGATTATTGGATTCCTTTCCACAATAAACATAAAGACAATTTTCTCATGTTTCTGTTGATACACTCTGAACTCATTAGATTTCCTTACAAATCTCAACAAAATTGAAACAATACTGCAACATTTTGTGAATTCGTATTTGCTTTAAAGTCTCATAAAATAAGATTTCAAGGGGCTGGGAGTTTGGCCTAGTGGTTAAAGTGCTTGCCTAGCATGCATGAACACCCGGGTTCGATTCCTCGGTACCACATATATAGAAAAAAGCCGGAAGTGGTGCTGAGGCTCAAGTGGTAGAGATCTAGCCTTGAGAAAGTCCAAGGACAGTGCTCAGGCCCTGAGCTCAAGCCCAGGACTGGCAAAAAAAAAAAAAATAAGATTTCAAGTACTCCTTTATAATAAGGTATAAATTCGGAGTTTTTTTTTTATTGTACTATGTGAAGCTATTTCTTGGTGGGGGTTAATTCCTTCTTTGGTTTATCCCCTGTTGTCACAGGTTTTTTTGTTTGTTTTGTTTCATTTTAATTTTGGAACCCTATATCTTGAATATTTTATCTGGTTTGTGGAACAACAGTGATACTCCCAAGACAGTGTCATGTAAATGAACTTTACAACTCCAGGGGAAGGGGAATCTGAGTGAGGGAAGTCAGGGGTAGGGGAATGGGAGAAACCAGGGAAGATTAAGTAACACTGTTCAAAAATAATTGTACTTATTCTCTTACTTATATAACTGTAACACCTCAGGACATCACCTTTATATTAGAACAAAATATTATTTAAAAATTGGAAGCACAATAATGTAAATTATGTATTTAAATAAAAATTAATAATATGAAGCATTAAAACCTGGCTTTAATTTTATAAAATATTTTATGCATTTCAAGCAATGAAATTTAGGAAAATATACATATACTCATTTAAAATTCTTATTATTACTGTTAAAATTAAAAACCATGTATCTTGTTTTTAGGACAGTGTAGATAAGGAGGGTACAAAAGGTTTGGAGGGTGAAGCATCCTTTCACTTAATGTCTAGCCTATCAGAGTAATCATTTTGTAGGTTCTGTGTGTGTGTGTACATATGAGTGTATGCATGTCTCTATGTGATTAAAAACTCATTAAAGGTAATATATTGAAAATTTATTTGGAAAACTTATTCAAGAAGCCAGAATCATAATGAAATTAATGATGCCAAATCCTAATACAAAATTAAGTAATTAAATTTTGAGTCAGGATAAAGAAAACACAAATTACGGGGCCGGGAGTTTGGCCTAGTTGTAGAGTGCTTGCCTAGCATGCACAAAGCCCTGGGTTCAATCCCTCGGTACCCCACATACATAGCAAAAAGCCGGAAGTGGAGCTGAAGCTCAAGTGGTAGAGCTCTAGCCTTGAGAAAGCCCAAGGACAGTGCTCAAGTCCTGAGCCCAAGCCCAGGACTGGCAAAACAAACAAACAAACAAAAAAACCCCACAAATTACATTAGTGAAATATTGTTAATTTACTTTACTTACCCAGAATATTTGCCAATGATATCCTCATGAGATATTTCTCAAAAGAAAAAAAGAAAATAGAAAATAAACACCACTGCCCAGTTAATTTAAAAATGTTTCACTAAATAGACTCATCAGATTCATAAATACTAAATATGTAAGAAATGTTTGGGTTTTGGTTATTGGGCCTAGGATTTTGCAAGGCATTTTGATGATCAAATCCTTTATAAATCTCCCTTTATTTCTATCTCTATCTTTGCCTCTGCCCCTGTGTGTGTGTGTGTGTGTGTGTGTATTTAACTAATACCAAGTTATGATTAGAACTAAGAGGAATATATTAGTCAACTTAGATAGTCATAACCAAATGCCACAAACTGGGTGGCTTAAAATGCATTTGTTTGATTTCCATGTTTTTCTCCCACTTTCTCCTCTCCCACCTCCTCCCACTCATCTTGTTTTTCCCTTACCTTCACGTTTTTGAATATATAAATAAACGTATTTACAATATACGTCAGATAAATGTATATACAATATATCAAGTACCAAACACACAGTAACAACATGAGATAAACATTAAGAGGAAAAGAAGAAAAAATCTCTTAAATTTTGTAGTCTGTTAATTAAGGAGTATCAAGAAAATTTCTTCCTAGAATTTAGATCTCTGCCTTTTCTCTACCTTCCCTTTGAATGACTCATTTTGCTAGTAGCTCTTACACATCTTAAGAATACTGCCTCTAATTGAATGGGTCCTCTCTATATCCTTATTTTTTTACTTTTGTTATATTTTATTGTAATACATAGAGGGCTTAAAGTTATATTCACTAGACAGTAGGTGCATTACTTCTTACATATTGATACCCTTTCTCATGTTTTTGTCGCCATTTCCCTTCCACTCCTCCCAATCATCTTGTTTTCCCCCACTTTCCTTTCTTATTCCAAATAGACAAATAAACATATATAGAATATGGTAGGTAACAAAGTCAGATACAGTAAGAACATGAGATTAACCATAGGGCAAAAAAAGTGAAGAGAAATAACATAGTACATTAAGAACAACAATCACACAAGATGAAGCTCTTGTTTCCATATCCTGGAGATCCTTTCATTTAGTCTCATCCTATATGGCCTTATGTATCTAGGTTTTGAGCTATTGTAATCCTCTGCTAGGACAGTCCTAGATGTGTACTAAGTATTACAAATGAGGGAAATCATTGAGACTATGTTCCTTTGGGTCTGGTGTATTTCACTTCATATGATTTTTTTCCAAGTCTTTCCATTTCCTTACAAATCAGGCAATGCCATTCTTTCTGATGGAAGCATAGAATTCCATTGTGTATAAATACCACATCTTCTTGGTCCAATCATCTACTGGCTCTCTACATCCTTTTAATATAATTAACCATTTCTTAAATATTTTATTTACACATTTCCTCACTCCAGAGATCAGTGATTCACTATGTATTGAGGGACAGAAATCAGTTTATCACAGAAAAAAAAGACAATTTCTTTAGTTGGCTAGTTTATAAACATATCTTTTGCACCTAATTGACATGATAAAACATTTTGCCAATTCTTGAAAATAGTAAATAGTGATTTAATTATCCATAAATATGTAATGAAAAAGAGTTAATGATTATAAGTATATAATCATCATCTCTTTACTGTTTTTGAATTGGATAGTTTTAATGCTACTTTTATGTGCATTCATTTCACTTTTTGTAAAAATGAAGAATGAATTATTTAAAATCTTTTCTTCATTGCCATTTCCTAAAGCATAATGACTGTCTGATTTTACTTTGCCACATCAGAGTTTTAAGGAAATGATTTTCTCTTGTCTACCAAGAATAATGTCTAAATTATAATCTATTTCTGGTATGGTTTCAATTTTTAGATGAAATCCTTGAGATGTTTCCCTAAACCTGACTGAATTTTAATCTAATATAAAAAAAAGAAAATCAGAAATTTTGAATTCAGAATATTTATCATGTTCTGGTAGATCTTTTCCATAACCTTAATTAAGAGGACTTCAACAAGGTAGTCTCCCTTACACCATAAACCTAAATAGGCTCATGTGAGTTGCTCATCAAATTTAAAGATTTAGACATTTCATTCATTCACTAATTCCTGCAATTATTATAGTAGTGATCTTCCAAAATGGTTCCAAGAAAACATTACCATTATCATCTGAGAGCTTGTTAGAGAAACTAATTCTTGGAATCTTGGCAGAATCCATACCGAATCAGAAACTCTGGGAGCAGAGACTGCAAATCTATGCCTTAACAAGATATCCCAGTGCTTCTAATACATATTCAAATGTTTTGTAAGTAATTAGTAACTCTGCTTTTACTGTAATCTGCTCTTTATTAGAAAATATTTTTGATAGTGATAGTAGAAATGCTTTATGGAAAGTAACACTTTTAATTAAGCCAAATAAACTAAGTATGGAAAATAAATATATGTGAACTTTAGACATTTAAAAAATGAGAGCTTTATCTTTGAACGAAAAAGTTCAAGGATAGCACTGGTACCCTGAGCTCTATCTACAGTATCAGCACTGACCTCTTCCAAACCCAAATAAAACCTAACAGTGATAAGATGTATGATTGTGAAAATGGGATTGTTTGAAATGAGGAATCAGTGAGTAGAACGAAGGGAAAAGGATATTGTAATTATATAAGTAGTGTGTGTGTGTGTGTGTGTGTGTGTATACCTATAAGAGTAGAATGCAGAATAAACTGTTAAGGATTTAGGAGATAGGAAGCTGGTTAAGTAAAGGCAATAAAGTTGAGGTAATTTAATCAGAGTACATTATATGACAGTTATACAATGAAAAAAATTAATTTATGATAATTAAAATAACATGAGAAAGTGCATATTTTTAGTAGATCATTTCTCCAAATATACTTCAGTGAATAGTTACAGTATTGCATTCTTTGAGCTTGTACTAATATATATGTGTAAAAATCCTGAAATTCTGTCAGACAAACATCTTCATCTAATGTAGTAGGTCTTAAATATATGTATCACAGAGCCTTATGTCCTATAAGTGATGTTTACTAACTTTTTACAAGTCAAGTATTTCTTTAGGGAAATTAACTGTACTTGCTACTTTATGCACAATCCCCTTGAACCAGTCAGTCAAAACTGAAAAAGTAGGTTTGGGAGACAGCCTAAAACCAGCAATGCATTCAGCTTGGCCACTGGCATATTGATGATCATGGAAGATATAAACGCAAATTAGTTATAGCAGATTCACTTCTTCCCTGTGCACTATTCTCATAAAATGAAAACCTTAATATATCAAAGAATACTCATTGAATAAACTAACTTATGAACACCTTTTAAAATATTATAAATCCTTTGAAAGTGTTTCCACTTCTTTTGTAAAAAGTATAGGATCTCAATAATCCTTATAAAAATTATGCTATCTATGGAAAGACTTAGAAAAATCATAGTAAGTGAAGTAAGCCCGACTCAAAGGAACATAGACTCAGTGGTTTCCCTCATTTGTCATAACCAATAGAAACCTTGGGCTCTCCTAGCAGAGATTTATAATAGATCAAAACCTAGATACATAAGGCCATACAGTATGATGCTAAATGAAAGGACCTCCAAGATACAGGAACAAAAGCCATATAATGAGTGACTGTTGTCTTTAATGTACTATGTTATCTCTCATCTCTTTTGCTGTCCCTTGGTTATCTCATATTATTTCAGTATTTTACCTTGTTTTCTGATATATTGAATATGTGCTTATTTGAAATAGGATAGGGAAGGGGGGAAAAGAAGATGAGTGGCGGCGGGGGAAGGGAAATGAGGACCAAGATATGAGAAAGGGTATCAATGTATGTCAAGTAATGCACCTTCTATCAGGTAAATATAATGTAACCCTTCTAATAATTACAAGAAAAATATTTTAAAAAACAAAAAAAGTAATTATGCTATCCCTTAAAATATTAACTTCATGCTAATTCTTTAATATATATTCATTAATTAGATATATATATTTTCACTTGAATAACTAAAGCTCCTGAGAACAAACACCAGTACTCTCATAGAAGCTGTCCTGGCTAACCTGCAGTGGAAAACCACAAGCCAAAGAGTCCCTTGGCAAACAATGATGTCTTCAAGATAGCCTGGGTATGTTAGAATCATTTACTGCATTCTGACAGTTCTTCACTTCAGCCACAGGACCAGACTACAACAAATGCCTTAAATTATATTCCAAGAGATCTTGCTCCAGTCAAGGCTATTCTGAAAAACTTGTGTTGAACTTAGAAGATCCACAAAGCACCAACAGTTGGAGATAAGGGGAAACAGCTGCAGTACAGATGAGTTAAACGCTGTGAAGAACCGTAGATAAGAGGTTTCTGGTCCTGGTCTTCAGAACAGTTCCACAACACTTCCAAAACGTAACAGCATAGCGTTCCAGTATCCAAAGCTCAAGAACTCTAATAAGACATGTGAAAGGGTATCAATGTATGTGAATTAATGCACCTTCTATCTGGCAAATATCATTGAACCCTTTTATTAAATACAATAAAAAGTTTAAAAAAAGAGTCACTGTCTTGGGATGAAGATCTCAAAACTAATGACTCAAAGTAATCTACAAATTCAGTGCAATACTCATCAAAATCTAACATCATTCTTCCCTGAGATAGAGAAAACAACTCCCACATTTACAGATATTCACAAAAGCCCCAGAATCACACAGGCAATCCTAAGTAGAAAATATAATGGTGTGGGAATAACAATACTTAACTTCAAACTCTACTACACACCTATAATAATAGAAGTTAAATGCAACTTGTAAGCCCAAGGTATTTACTTATATATTTATAAACTAATCAAACATTTCAAATGTATAACCTTTGTCTTTCTGGGCCTGACTTTTTAATGAAATGTTTTCCCAGGTACTTTCATTTCTTCCTAAATGTTGCAATACCATTCTTTGCAGTGGATGACTAATGTTTAATTGTGCATATATACTCCATTTTGGTCCACTGAGGGGCATGTGGGCTGATTCTATACCTTGGTTTTAGTGAATAATGCTGCTATGAACATATTTATGCTAGTATCTTTACTGTATTGTAGTTGCAATCCACTGAATAAATACCTAAGAGGAGAATTGCTGGATCATAGGCAATTTTCTATATTTAGGAATTTTAGGAGTTTCCAAACTATTTTCCAGAATAGTTGAACAAGTTCATATTCACACCAACAGTGTATTATGATTATTGCCTTTTGGCTACATCCACACCAGAATTTGTCATTGTTTTTATTCTTGATGACAGCCATTCTGGGTGATTCTAACTCAGTGTTGTTTGGATATGCTTTACTTATATAGTCAGAAATGTTGAGCATTTCTTCATATGTGTATTGGCCATTTTTACTACTTTTGTGAAGTCTCTCTTTAAGTCATCCATTTATTAATTGGGCTATTGATTCCTTGAGGATCTGTCCATTGCAGGTACTAGGCAATTGTCTGATGTTTACCTGGCAAAAATATTCTCCCATTCTGTAGACACTCTTTTTAGCTTACTGGATATGTGCTTTGCGGTACAGAACTTTTTCTTGTTTGATGTAATCCCATTTATCACTCTTCAATTTGCTGTACTTCTGGATAATAACTCAGAAATTCCTGCTTATGCTAAAGAGTCCTGATGCTTCTCCTTCTCCTTCCTGTCTTAGTTTCATGGCTTTAGCTCTTACATTGAGGTCTTTGATCTGTTTTCAATTGATATTAGATCAAAGTAATAAATAGGGATCCAGTTTCAGTTTATTATGTAGATAACCCATTTTTTCCAACACCATTTTTTGAAGAGGCTGTTTTCTTCCAGCTTATGTTTTTAGCTCCTTTATTGAATATTAGATGGCTGAAGGTCTGTAGATATATTTCTGGGTGCAAAATTCTGTTACATTAGTCCTCAGGCCTGTTTTTATGCCAGTACCAAAATGTTTTATTATTATAGATCTGTAGTAGTATTTGTAGTTGAGTGGGTATTGTTATACCTACATTGCTATATTTTCTACTTGTATTATTCAAGGACTTTTGTGATTACTGTGAATTTGGGAGTTGTTTTCACTATCTCAGTAAAGATATTAGTTGATTGATGAGTATTGCATTGAGTTTGTGGATTGCTTCGGGCATATATGTCACTTTTACTATATTAATTCTGTCAATCCAGAATCATGAAAATTCTTTTTACTTCCTATGTCTTTGTGTTCTTTGATTTCTTTGTTTTCTATTTTTAATTTTTTTTGTCTGTGGTAGGACTTGAACTCTGAGGCTAGGTGCTGTCACTAAGCCCTTCAGCTTAAGGCTACCACTCTACCTTTGGCCTAAGCTCTTCAGCTCAAGGCTACTGCCTTACTGCTGTAGCAACAGTGCCACTTCCGGTTTTCCAGTAGTTAATTGGAGATGAGTCTCATGTGCTATTGTTACAATATTTCACCTTCTATTTGTATTTGGATATTTGAAATTTGATAGGGAAGGGGGGAAAACCAAGATGGGTGGGGGGGTGGGGAGGGAGGGAAATAGGTACCAAGACATGTGAAAGGGTATCAATGTATGTGAATTAGTGCATCTTCTATCTGGCAAATATCATGTAACCCTTTTATTAATTACAATAAAAATATTTAAAAAAATAAACAAAGTCACAGAAAAAAAACAAAACAAAAAACAATATTTCACCTTCTTATCTGATATATTTTATATGTGCTTAACAGGTTATTTGAAATTGGATAGCAAAGGGGGGAAATCAAAAAGAGCAGGGTGAGAGGGGGAGGGAAATGTAGACCATGTCATGAGAAAGTGTGTCAATGTTTGTGAAGTAATACACCTTCTATCTAGTGAATATAATGTAACCCTTCTATTAATTACAATAAAAAATAAATTAATTTAAAAAAAGAGTCTCATGTGCACTTGTGCCAGGACTAGCTTTGAATTGTGATCCTCAGATCCCACGCTCCTGAGTAGTTAGGATTGTAGGTGGGAGCCACCACGCTGAGATCCTTCTTCATTTTTTTTTATAGTGTTCATTGTAAAGTTCCTGAACATTCCTGCTTAATTGTGTGGATACATTTAAAAATGATTATTGCAACTGAGTTTTTTGATCTTGTTAGCTGCTGAATTTTGTGGATTGATTCTGTAACCTATTGCTTTCCCCATGCTTGTAATCAGCTCTAGTAGCTTCAGAAGCCTGAAGAATCCTTTAAATCTAGAATCATGATATCTGCAAATAGAAATAGCTATTTTTCTTTCCTGGTTGAATCTGCTTTCCTTTTGTTGGCATATTGCTCTCGGTAGGAATTCTAGTACTATATTGAAGAGGAGTAGAGAAAGTGGACATCTTTGTCTTGCTCCTTACTTTAGAGGAAATGGTTTCAGATTTTTGCCATTAGGTACAATTTTGGCTGTAGGTTTGCCATAAATATTAATGTTTCATGAATTCCTAGTTTCTCTAGAACTTTCATCATCAAAGGATGTTGAATCTTTCCCAAGCTTTGTCTGCATCTGTTGAGATGACTGTTACTTTTATTGATATGCTGAATTACGTTTGGTGATTTATATCCATTGAACCAGCTCTGCATCCCTGGATTGAATCCTGTTTAATCGTAGTGCATAGATAGTTTGGGGTTAGTTGTTGAAGTTGGGTGGCAAGTATTTTTTGAAATTTTTTGCCACCATTATTATCAAAGGGATAAGTTCCTAGTTCTCTTTATTTGATGCAGCCCTATCTGGTTAGAGGATGTATAATATTGGTCTTTCCATTTCTATATAATTGAAAAGTTTGAGGAGTCAAAAGTCTTATAAGAATTTAGCTGTAAAGCTATGAAGGCCTGAGCTTTTCTTGTATAGGAAGTCTTTTATTGCCATTCAAATTTCATTGTTTGTTATAGGTCTTTCTAATTGATTTATATCCTCTTGATTCAGTTTAAGCATATTATGTTCTTTAGGAATGCTTTCATTTCTCCCAGATTGTCCAATTTATTGGCACAGAGGTTTATAAAACTCTAAACTTGGATTGTATCTGTGTGATATACCATTTCTCTCCTTAAATTTTATTTGTCTGGATGTTGTTTTTCTTTTAGTCAAAATTACTATGAATTATTATATATTAAATGTACATAAAATTAGTAATTAATAAAAATACATATGCCAAACATAATTCTTCTAATATTTTTAAATTATCTTTCAAGCTTGTTTTGTATCATGAAATAATAAAGCAAAAGTGTTTATCATTTAAGATTAATAACTTATGAAGTATGCTTTAAGACTAGAAAACTAATATTGTTTTTAGTTATTATTTAAAATAAAAAATATGTTCAAGATATGGATATGGGTCATTTGGTTTAACTTTTGTTTAATATTCTTATGGAATGCTGTGAAAAGTTCATAGAGTAAATATATATGTATATGCATATATATATATATAGTTTACAAATGTTCTACCTAGAGTAGAAATAGAAAATTATTCAACAATTGAAATCAGAAGATATAGAATCTACATTCACAAATAAATGGACACAATTTGATTTCATATTATGCATTACATCTTTTTTGAAACTCGAATAAAATATACCTGGGGAGTCATGTTACCAGAACATTTATGGCAGAGTGCTGTGAAAACATCTCCAGTAATATAAAATTTCTAATTAGAGATTTGCTTAACAACTGTGAAATTTGGTATAGCAACTCCACCCCCTGCCAGGTTTACTAGCTGATAAACCTGATGGCCACTTAGGTAATTTGCAGTTCTCTTTACTGAAAAATGGCTCTCTGTGTAGTAATAAGATGATTACTGGCATCTTTAGCAGCAAAGCTAGACAAAACTATCAGGAATTATATAGTAATCACTTAGTTTTTGCTCTCATTTGTTCTAGTTTCTAGGATGAACTAGTGTAAAAGTTAGGCTAAGATTCATCAAAAGACTAAACATAGAGCTCCCCTATGACCCAGAAATTCCACTCCTTGGCATTTACCCAAATATCCCGAAACAAGGGCATACTAAAGCTAGTAGCACAATGATGTTCGTTGCAGCATTATTTACCATAGATAAGATATGGAACCAAGCCATTTGCTCTTCAGTAGATGATTGGATCAAGAAAATGTGGTACTTATACACAAGGGATTCTATGCTGCAGTCAGAAAGAATGGCATTGACACATTTGTAAGGAAATGGGAAGACTTGGAAAAAATCACGTTAAGTAAGCCAGACCCAAAGGAACATAGGATCCAATTTTCCCTCATTTGTAATAATTAGTACACATCTAGGATTTTCCTAGTAGAGGTTCAAAATAGCTCAAAAGCTCTACACATAAGGTTATATAGGATGATACAAAACAAAATGAACTCTAGGATATGGATACAAGAAGTTTATCTTTGCGGTTGTTGTTCTTAATGTACTACGTGAAGTTTTTCTTTTAACTTTTCTTTCCACTTATAGTTAATCTCATGTGGCTATTGTTTCTGAATTTGTTACCTGATATACTATATGTGCACTTATTTGTTTATTTGAAATAGGGAAGGGAAGGGAGAAAACAGGATGATTGGAAGAGGGTAGGGAAAGGGGAAGTGGGACAAAAACATGAGAAAGGATAAAAATGTTCTAGAAGAAATGCACCCACTACCTGATGAATGTGATTGTAATCCCTCTATATATAACCGGACATTAAAACAGAATTTAAAATAAAGGCAATAGAGAAAAAAGTTAGGCCCAAGTGTTTATTTAAAAGGATTATTACATTAATTTACAATACAAGAATACTAATTTATAACTGAATATTAAGTAGACTATTATTTGAACAAGGCATGAATATTATATGCATGTTTGGTAAGTTTTATTTTCCTAGTAGGCTTCCATTTTATTCAGCATACTAATTCAAAAGACATATATATGCTTGCAGTAGCTTTTGGCTGTACCACACTCACCCAGCATGAGACTATGTAGTTTAACAGCAGTACTGCAGGGGAAAAATTCATTTTCCCAGATGTAAACAGTTGTCATAGATCTATGTGATAGAAGTGTATTTAAAAAAATAAGTAGATTTTTGCAGTATGATTGATAAACACTGTATCAGCATCAGTCACATTATTTTATTCACCTTTATTTTATTCTCGCAGCATCTTTTTAATTTTATTTTGGAAGTACTGGGCTGACCACTGAGACTCAAGCATTTAAAGAGGATGCTCTACTACGTGGGCTGTCACCGTATCCAGTTTGTCTGTAGGTGTGTTTTGCCTGGGCTAAGTGGGTATACTTAATCCTCCTTCCCTTAAAATGGGATAACGCATGTGAACCATCAGAACTCATTTTGGTTGAGATGATACGCAACCGCACACCTTGAACCATGATCCTCCTAATCTCTACCTCCTGAACAGCTGGAATTACAGGCGTAAACCACATGATCAGACCCTCTTCTAGTAATTCTTGACTTTGCCCATTGACCCCCAAATCTCAGTGTCCAAAGACTATAATGAGACATAGGAAAACACAATGAATAACTTTTGCTTTTAAAATATGAATTTTAAATATATGAAATGTCAACTGTGACCATTTTTTCTTCAATAAATGCATTTTACTCTGTCTAAATATATTGATTGTAGAATTAAAAATTGGATGATAAGAAGATATAATTTCATCTTTAAACATTATTCATTTGATAGGGTTCATGGATATAAGAACAAATAATTAAGGTTCATTTCAGTACAACCATTACACTGTCTAGAGTTTTGATGACTTACTTGTTTTTTGTGACGTAATGAAAGGTCTGAGGCAGAATTTCGATATGTTTAAAGAAAAGTGACAGGCAATTCCTTGTCAATAACCAGCTCTCTGAGAATGCCAAAGCTGTGTATGAAGAAAACAATTAGAAATGCTTCTGAAAACAGTTTAAAATGTTTCCACCATAATTTGGCTGTGCTCTATAAATGCTTCTGAAAACACATTTTAAAATGTTTCTACAATAATTTGATTGCGTTCTGTTCCATGATAACTGTTAAGTTTCTGAGTGTTTGGAAATGGGGGATTTCTGAAAGATAAGATCCCAAATAGAATTGACCTTCCTTCAGAAACAAAATGTGGTTTACTATGATATTATTACTTTTCTGCCTCCTTCAAGTACTGATAATTTGTGTTTCACATATATATTATATTGACAAACTGCTTAACATATAAGGTATTCATCAACCTCTTAACTAATAAATATAAATCTAATCACATTTTTTAATCACACGCTCCTAATTTGAGCTAGAATATACAGCTGAATGAAATAGTATTTTTACTTTTTTAAGGAAATATGGTCTACAACATGGACCCTGGTGTTTCCTGCCTATAATCCTGACTACACATCAAGTGAGACATGGAAGATTGAGGTTCAAAGATAGCCTGGGCCAAAAAGACTTTAAGCCTCTGTCTGTTAAATCAGCAAAAGAAAGCCATGCTAGGATCATGGCTCATGTGATAGAGTGCCAGCAAGCAAACTAAGACAGAATTCAGATCCTAAATTCATGCTACAGTATCGGAAACACACAAACACACACACACACACACACACACACAATATATGTGTGTATAAATATGTGCATAGAAGATAGAGATAAAAAGACAGATTAGGCAAAACATACCGAATCCCCAATTTTCAATTTTTTTGTTAAAGATACTTTTGTTGGAACTTAGGGCTTTGTACTGGTAAGGTTGATACTTAAGTTATGTCCAATGTAGCTTGCATCATTTTTGAATAGGGTCTTAGCCAGAATAAGAAGCATGTGTTACTACCATACCTCACGTTTATTTTTGATTTCTCTCAAAATTCACTCCACTAATATATCTTTATATACATATATTTATATATGTATATATTTATTTCAACCTGTGCTTTTGATATCTGTCTGTTTTTCCTCTGGAATACTGGGAACGCTTAATGCATTTATATTGTTCATCATACAGCAGCAAATTTACATATCAGCATAGCAGAAATTTTATTTTAGAAACAAATGGTTTTGAGATAATACAAGAAAAAGATAATTATTGATTCTAACTTAGATAGCATACACAGCACATTAAAAGCAGACAAAAAGCAATAATCAATGCAGTTGACTCCTCTTAGAACAAAATAATTAGAGATATGAACATATAAAAGGAGGAAACACTGAGACATGGCCATTATCTCAGATTTGGGGCATAAAGTCTTATGGGAGGGGGTAAGCAGCATCACCACTTCCCTTTTGTAAAGTTTTCATTAAGTTGAAGAACCTTCAGGAAGTAAACTCTGAAGAAATCTGCTGTTTCAGCTTCTGTGTACTTTGATAATGATTATCCATGTAAATAAGTTAGAAATACTCCAGCTAGCATTTGATAGTGTGTTCAGGCACCCACTTACTTGAGAAGCTTCTTTAATGAGAAGCCACAGATCTAGCCAGGAGATGGACTTCTAAGTGGTCTTGGTTGTCAGGAGGAGTTGGAAAGACCATAGAGAAATTCTAAAACTATAAATATTGTTAAACTCAAATTTTAAACCTGTAATTATTAAAAACGGAGGTATTTTGAGTTCTAGAAAGAATAGACTATTCTTAAGTGTGAGAAAATAATATATAAGCAAATATCTATTATTATATAAGCAAAAGTTTTGCATCCCAGCTTGCATAAGTGAAAATAGTCTGGCTAATCCAAAATGTTCTGTTAGCCTTAAAAGTGATTAGTAGATGGAATATAATAGGTAATTGATAGAACTCTGAGGAGTCATTATAATTTCGACCTGTTATGTGCTCTGTAGGTTGATATATTAGAGGTTTACTGAGTAGGGAGGTGACATGGGAGATGATGGAAGCTTTAAGAGTAGGGCCTAGTGAAGGCTTCACATGTCACTGTGGACATGGCTTTGAAGGGTATTCTCAGGCCCTAGTCCCACAATGCTCCCTGATCTCTTTCTTCATGACTATGAGATGATATTTTCCCCCTCATATCCTCACCAGTATATGTTACTTCCCACAGGCCCAAAAGTAATGGGGTCCACTAATTGTTGATTAGAACCCCAACCCCAAGCACAAATAAGCCTTTTCTCATTATCTGTAGATTACGCAAGGTGTTTGTTTGTGATCGTCATGGGAAGTTGACTAGGTCAGGCGCCTGGCCTCCAGTTGAGTTTCTCAAAAAGGGATATTGACCTCATATATAAAAATTTTAAGCTAAAATAATTTTGAAGTATCATAATTTCTTATTTTATTTCAAATCAAATCTCTGGTGAGAAAATTGCATATATTAAATTTACAGAATATGTACCTTCTCGCTAGTCATGAGTAATGACACATGCACTCATTTGAAAATCTTCACCACAGAAATAACGAAGCTTGAAAGCAAAGTCCTGATGATACACCTGCAAGGGCTTCTCAGCTAAGATACTTCATGTCACAGCCACGGTAAACACGGCTGCTGTGCAAGTACAGAGGCAGTGTTGGCAAAACACTGTATATCTCATCTCTGTCATCAACATGAGTCTCCTAGTGTTCTGTTTGGTTAAATGTGGCACAATTGACATCTTTATTAAGCAGTTATGATGAACATGGATTTTTTTAACTTTATGACAAATGAAGAAAAGATGAAAGAATGTCACCGTTTTGCATTTCCTTTACTTCTAAGAATAGCAAAGTATCAGTTGTATTTGAGTTCCAGAGTATATTGAATTTAATTATCAAATGACTTCACAGATGTTTTAACATTTGTTGGTTATACTTATTTTTTTTAACTAAGCAGCATAATATCATCAGCACTTAGACACACAAAAGAGTACAGGAAAAAAAAGAACTGAAAAATGATACAATAGCAAGAGTAAAAAGTTGGAGATGATACAGAAAAAAGGAAAATGTTTTTTTATGAGAGGGAGCAATCTTAGTTATGGTGCACTTTGTTCATAACAAAAATAATATTCTTAAAGAAAACTGAAAATTTGTACTCTTTTAAGATGCTGTTATTAATAGCATATATATTTAGAGACAAGAATTAAAGTCTATGGTGGTAGCTAGCAGAAGAAAACAATTATGGATAGTGTTCTTTCTGGTGTATGCCTTAGTTCAATTATCACAAATTTTAGACAATTGATACAAATATTTTTGAGACTCTTTTTTTTTTTTCCAGTCCTGGGCTTGAGCTCAGGGCCTGAGCACTGTCCTTGGACTTTCTCAAGGCTAGAGCTCTACCACTTGAGCCTCAGCACCACTTCCAGCGTTTTTCTATGTGTGCGGTACAAAGGAATCGAACCCAGATCTTCGTGCATGCTAGGCAAGCACTCTACCACTAGGCCAAACTCCCAGCCTTCACAGTGATTATCAAAATTTACACTGCAGTTTCAAATTGTAGCACTTTCAAAAAGATTCAAAATATTTAATATGAAAAGGTTGAAATCCTTGCTATCTTTGTGCCAAGTCATATTTAGGCTACTACTGCTAACATAAACAGCATTCTTATTTGATGTAAGAAGACAAATAGCAAGTTTATTAATTCAAAGGTAGGATTGCAGGGACAAATAGATAAGGAAAATATTTCTGTATATTCACTTGATTTCCTGATGTTTTGTTATGAGTAAATGTCTCAAACTCTTTGTGAACCTTAATCGATGGACATATTTAATGGCAAAAAATTGACCAAAATTTTAAAGAAGATTACTAAAATGAAAAAAGCAAAAGGAACAAGTTATATTTATTATTTTTATATCAATGGTTATCTTCTCAGATATTCATTATGTTCTGTTGAAATTTTCAGACATGCTTTTATTAGAGTTGGAAAACTATCCATTCTATCTTAATTAAATAGGATCTCTTTCAGAGCAAGGGACTTAAAATTCTAAAGGAAAATAATAAATCATATCTAACATTTTAAAATTTTAAAGTTTTTGCCTCTCCTGGGGCTGGACTCAGGGCCTGAGCCCTCCCTTGGGCTCTCTCAAGGCTGGAGCCCTACCACTTCAGCCAGGCACCACTTCCAGCTTTTCTATGTAAGCTACTTAAGAGGCTGAAATCTGGGGATCTGAGTTGAAAGCCAACCAGGACAGGAAAGTGCACATGAAGCTCCTCCAGTTATTCAACCAGGAAACCAAAAGTGGTACTGTAGCTCAAAGTGGTAGAGCTCTAGCCTTGAGCGCAACGCTTAGGGACAGTGACCAGGCCTGAGTTGAAAGCCCAGCACAGAATGACACAAAATGAAACAAGTGAAAAAAATCATTTTTAGCTTATATTTAAGGTATAAAACATGATGTTTTGATACACATAACTAGTACAATTATTTCTCCTGTTAGGGAAATTAGCATGCTTATATCCTTTGGCTTGTTTTCCCGTATTCCAATCCTGTCCTCGCCTCTGTTCAACTATTGATGTCTTCAAGTTAACTATCTGACAACTAAACTGTGAACATTTTTCTTCTGAAAACTGAAAGTCTTTTAAAATTTAGTGTTATTTTAATCCATAAATTAAAAATATATGTTGATAATGTTATTGGGAATTAGTATGCTAATCAGTATTATACAGTACGGGAAATGAACATATATTTTAACTTGTGCCTGAAAGAGTTTTTGTGAACTATATATACACATATCAGCAGTAAATAACCAGGAAAGTACACTTCTATATGTCTTTCCTGACGTATCATAAAATGTTTCTCCTTTAGGTAGTTTCTACACAAATAAAGGCATTTAATCATAAATACACAAGAGCTCTGTTAAGTTATTGGCCTAATAATTTTGTTCAGTTTTCTGTACCTGTTGCCACAGAGTAAATTTACTCTTTTCTACATACTGAATTGGGCTGGGACTTAAATCGTAAAATTATCAGGGTGATGTATAGAGGGGTTACATTACATTTGTAAGGTAGTGAGTACATTACTTCTTAAACCATCCCATGTTTTTTTCCCACTTTACTAACTTTATTAACTAAGAACTGGATAATTAATGACTGGGGAGCTAAATCTGCATTGCTAGCTATTAATCTGAATAAAGTATTAGGATACATAGAGATACCAAATTAATTACTTCAATTTTTCTAGAGCCCACTTTATCGTTTTATGTATCATAAAAACATGTTATGCATGTGAAAATAATAAGACTATTTTGAGAGAGAACTGCAAAACTTCATCAGTTAATAATGAGTTTTTTGTAATAGCTATGCTAGGAGTTTGCTTAATATTTCATTTTTTCTAATTAATTTATTTAATTTTTTCATATATTTTTATTGTAATTAATAATTTATTTAATTTTTAAAGAATGTGAAAATTCCACATGGCTTTCCTTCCATTCTTATGTGACTCAGTAAATATGCTTAGCATTTAATACCATGTAAAATATTTAGTATAATTTGAATTAATTAACTTGCATGAACTTAAATATCGCTGAAATGGCTTTTATTTAAAAGCATGCTACTTAAAATTTAAAAATAATATAAAGTTAGAAAGATATTGTGAAATGTAGAGATGTAGGATTTCATACATTCACTTTTTCTTTTTTTTTTTTGAAGGGGGGGGGTGGAGCTTGATCGCTTGGCCTGGGTGCTATCCCTGAGCTCTTCAGCTCAAGGCTACTGCCCTACCACTTGAGCCACAGCCCACTTCCCATTTTTGTAGTGATTAATCGGAGATAAGAGTCTCATGGACTTTAGGGTCTTCATTGGTGAGGCTGGCTTTGAACTGTGATTCTCTGATCTCAGTCTCCTATGTAGTTAGTATTACAGGCGTGAGTCTCGCACATGGCTGCATTCACCTTTTTTTTTATCTTGTCATATTTACAATACCCTCTTTTTTTCTACTTTTTTCCTCTTTCTACATTTGCACTTTTTCCACATAAAATAAATACAGGATTATCCTAATACTATATTTTATATTTGATATATAACCTAATTTTATAATAAATTCAAATATTTTTATTGTATGGAAAAGTAATCTAATACTGTATTCATGAAAAGATGTGTTTTTACGATTAGCTCTTGGCTGATATATGGGAACTTGAATTTTGAAGCATTTGTATACCCCTAACTGATGAGTTTTTCAGTAGCTAAAATGTTTGAGCAAATAATATGATATATACTGAAAGCCTGCTTTGGGAGATCCATCTGGGAGTTTGGAAGTTTTGTGCATAGTAGATACAGACAGCTTATGTGACCATTATCAATAAAAATAGCAAATATTTCTTTTATTTTATTTTTTGTCTGTCACAGAGCTTGAAGTCAGCCTAAGGGCTGTACCTGAGCTTCCTTTTATGCTTCAGGCTAGCTCTTTACCCCTTGAGTCACAGCACCACTTCTGGCTTTTTCTGTGATTAATTGGAAATAAAAGTCTCATGGACTTTCTTGCCCAGTCTGGCTTCAGACCTCGATCCTCATCTCTCAGCCTCCAGAGAATCTAGGATTACAGGCCTGAGCCCCAAGCATACTCCAAGGACAATAACTCTTTGACAACCATGCCATTTGACAATATTTTGCACATATCTTTGCTAAGGAAATTAAACACATCCTGAATGATTCCTCTGGAAAAGAATCTTGAAACTTGCATTTGATTGGCTCAGATTTTGCCACGAGTGACTTTTCTTTGGGTTTATTTTGTACTCTGTCTTTCCTGCTGTTTTAAGTCATAGCTTTGACTATAACTATGTTCTGAGTCCTTTGTGGGTTCCTAGGGAATTGTCAAACCTGGTAGGCAGTCGGGAAGACCTTCAATGTACCCAAGTAAAAACTAATAAGGAAAATTGTAAAATTACATTTTTCTGTCATTAGGTTGAACAAGAGTACAGCAACAACTTAGGAAGAAACTTTGGATTTTGAAAATTTGATGTTTTTATAGGAATTGCAAAGAGAACAGATATCTAGGTCCATGAACCACACACCAGTGGTTATGTTTTACAGAATCACATTATAATATCAAGCGAAGGCATTGGCAAATCTAATGTATGCATATTGTTCTGTGCCATTTCCTTTTACATGCAACGTCATATAAACTGTTGCATCAACACAAAAGTATCTTACGAGCTGCCCATAGGTAACTTATGGCTATCCACTCCATACATTGTGGCTGTCTCCACTATTGTAAACAGATATCTTCATGTTTATAATACTGTCATTGTGAAAATGTTGTATAAGTGGAATCAAACAGTGTAGTTCAGATGAGGTTAAACAAGTTACTGCCTACATCAGTAGTTTACTTCAACTTTTCAACATTATCTTTTATTAGGGGGTACTTTCATATTTACAATAACATTGAGAAAAATATGCAGACTGTTCCACTATACCCTCTGTTTGTAATATATACACACACACACACACAACTTCTATGACTATTGACATCCAAAACCAGAGTGGTATTCACTATGGGCAAAAAACACTTTGATAAATTATTGGCATGAGAACTCATTTCTACACAGAATTTCATATTTTCTGTTGTATATTCTATAGATATTAACAAATGTATAATGGCATGCGTCACCGTTATGTAATATGTATTCTGCTTTTTTACTTTCCTTAAGGTCCTTTGTGCTTTGAATGCATCCCTTTGGTGTCCATGGGTGTGTGATTCCAAGGATACTTGCTATTGAGGAAAATCATGAATGCTCATGATGAATAGATTTCTATGCCATATTGTTGATGGTTGATTCATTTTTTTTTCAATCAGGCTGCCAAACTTGCTAAAGACATGCAGCCTTTCAACATGCTACCTTTCTAAAAGATTCAGTTTCACTGAAATCAAACACATTCACTTTTACATTAATTAATGGAATTTTCTGCTAGTGATGGCATCAAATTTTGGTTATTCGTTCCCAGCTTTTTTAGTAGCTTGGTTCTTGAATTTTTCCTTAGCTATTCAAAATAATGTATTAGAGGTTGCATTTTATCTTTTTGAACATTTATATATGTTATCATATAGTTGTAAACACACCCATGTATACATATTTGTTGGTATGTATACAGATTTTTTGGCAGTCATGGAGCTTGAACTCCGGGCTTGGGCACTGTCCTTGAGCTCTTCAGTTCAAGGGTACTGCCCTTCCCCTTGAGCCACAGCCCCACTTCCAGTTTTCTAGTAGTTAAATTGAGATAAGAGTCTCACTGTCTTTAGTGCGTGGGCTGGCTTTGAAGCGCAATCCTCACTGACTTCTCAGCCTCCTGAGTACCTAGAATTACAGGTGTGAGCCATTGTGCACAGCAACACACAGATATTTTTACCATTTATTAAAATCTAAAATCTAGTATGCATTCTGAGATATTTTCTTTTAAATTCACACACCTAGGAATCTTAGCTTTGACCTTTTTAAGGAATATCTTTTTCTTTTCTTCCTTTGCTTGGCTTCGCGTCTCAAATGTCACAAAATCAATTTTTTCAAGAAGTTTATTCTCTTACTTTAATGCTTGATATTTCAAATCCTTTTTATGTTATATCTTCCTGAATTAAAAAAAAAACATTGGTGTTGTGGGTTTTTGTTTCTCTTTATTGGTTTATGCTGGGAACAAATTCCTTAGCTTATGCTATTTCTTTACCCTCCTTGTGCCAAACACTTTTATGACCCCCTGTGAATGATAAAGAATTAACTCTCTGGCCAAATGGCTCTGCATCCTTAGGACTACTTAGATTCACTGCAGAGGAACTCCTTTGACAGTTGGAGTAACAAAGTAATGCACAATTAATTCTAATGCCATTTTAAGATTTTATTGATAAATACTTAGAAAATTGTCTCTGCACTAAATGTTTTTTAAACATGAGTGTTTGGAATTCTTTTTTTATTTTCATAGTTATGTATAGAGGGGTTACATTTACATTCATACTATTCTGGGTACATTACTTCTTGAACATTGTTACCCCTTCACATTTTTTCCCCTGTTTTCTTTCCCTCCACCCATCCCAATTTGTAGAGTTCATTTGCAACATATTGTGAATATCTCTGTTGCACTGTCTCATCTTTTGTCCTCTGACCCATCATCTTTTTTTTTTTTGGCTTCCCTACCATGATTCAAATATGCAAGTAAATGTATATACAATACAACAGGTACCAAAATCAGATACAACAACAGAGGACAAACCATAAGGGAAAGCAAAAAGGAAAAGAGAAAAAAGAAAAGAAATCTTCTCATAGAACATTAAAAACAATAATCACAAGGATATATCTCTTATTTCCATATCCTGGAGCTCCTTTGGTTTAGCCTCATTCTATATGGTCATATGGACAGAGCATTAATTTGTGTGTGTGTGTGGTCATGGGGCTTGATCTCTGGGCCTGGGCACTGTCCCTGAGCACTTCAGCTCAAGGCTACCACCCACCCTACCCTGTCGGGGTCCTTCGTCCCCTGTCCCTCCTGAGGAGGGATGGGAAAAGCACACCCCAACCAGTCCAAGCCGCGAGAGGAGAGGGCCCACTGTCTTCCTGCACTCAGCCTTGCTTCTCCGGAGCACAAACAGAGACGCCACGCAGCTTCATCAAGGCAGGAATCTCTCTCTCAAACTCCCCTCCTTCTATTGGGTGCGGGAGCCTATCAGCACAACAGGTGGGCAGGATAAAGAGGTCCACTTGTTTACCCCTACTACAGATCTCAGCAGAAAGTTATTAGAATGGCATTACTCGGCCCCCTACATCCTCCCCATTTTTATCTTATAAAAGACAAAACTTAGTATATGTGGGGCTACCACCATATTAGATTGGCTGTGCCTGTCTTAGGTGTCTCCAAGCTCATTAGTCTTCTTACTCGTCATGGGATCACCAAGTCCTTTTTACTTGACTAGGTTGATAGGTACTTGGCTCCTGTCTTAGGTCGATAGGCTAATAGCTGGGACTTTCCCGTCTTTGACTACCAGCCGTCTAAGCAAATCAGACCTGAGGGGATGCACCTATTTCCATGGGAGCAAATGCCTGTCGCATTAGCATTCACTTTCTGCATTGACTTTGTAGGCAAGCAATATAGATAGCCCATAAAAATAAATCCAAACCGATCAATCCCAAAATAGTGTCAAGATAACAATCATCCAGTTAGAATATTGTCATAAAAACAAATCCAAACTGATCAATCCCAATAGTGTCAAGATAACAATCGCCCAAAGTTAGAATATTGTCATAAAAACAAATCCAAACTGATCAATCCCAATAGTGTCAAGATAACAATCGCCCAAAGTTAGAATATTGTCATTTGTACACATAACAATTCCAGTCCTCACATTCAAAGCATTCTCTGTAGGAACCACAGTGGCAAGGACAATACTTGCAGCAGTAAGGGCAAGAAAACACCAAAGTCTCTTTTACTGATGAGCGGAAAAGCATTGTCCTTTGCCTCTACAGGCACTAGTATATACTGAGTGGCTCTGACTACAACAGAGAAAATAGGGAAACATTCCAACATTAACTAAGAAAACAACATTCACACAAGCCATAGGGACTAGCAGGGCAATGGAAGAGTTAGCGGAGTCTTCCAGTCCCCCCTTTTTGTTTTAAACTATTGTCCAAAAATGACTCTGGTCCCTTCATTTTAAGGGGGTTATGGGCGAAGATCCATTTTCTGTCAAGCTGACTCAGGGGTGTCCGGGACTTTAAAAAGCTTTATCTTGTTTTCAACTATTCTGAACCCAAACACAGGCTTTCTAAATTACTACCACTTAATTCTTTCTCAAGTCTGCGCTTTTCACCTGTTCTTAAACTGTTTACTCCCGTAGTTAGATTTAGATTTACCATTCACACTCACATTCGCGGTCGTTCCAGTCTGAACCCACTTGGTTCTATTCTAAAATGTCTTGAAAAAATACAATTTAGTCGCACCCCGCGAACTTGGATAGACGCACTTCCGCGAACTCACAGACGTCTAACTGGGATCAGGGTTAATTCCCTCCTCAAGCTGCGTTCGGACCCTCATGGGGTCGCCTTACCTTCTGAATAGGCCTCGCCCTCCTGCTCCGGCCAGAGACTCCCGCGAGGTTCCTCCCTTCCTGGGACATTGCCTCGCCCTCCGCGAGGTCCTCCCGAAGTGACCCGCGCTTCCGAGGTGATCTGGGAATGATTAAAATCTCTTTCACACACATTCGCTGGTTTTTCAGTCTTTGAGGAGTTTTCTTTCTCTTTCTCCCTGTGTCTTTCTCTTTTTTCTCTTTCCCTGTGAGCAATTTCAGCCTGCATTTTCCCTGGCCTTTCAGTCCCTTTTTCTCTTTGCATTATCTTCCTTTCAGGTTTCTCTGGCCTTTCAGTCTGAGTTTTTCTTCTCTGACTTCCTCAGGTAGTTGCTTCCCTTTCTCCTGTTTATCACCTTTTTTCTTTTTCTCTTTCTCCCTCCTTGTCTTCCTGTTTTTTTTTTTTTCTCCTGTGAGCAACTTCAGGCTGCATTTTCCCTTCAGGTTTCCCTGCTTGTTCAGTCTTTTTGTGCCTTTCAGTCTTTCCTCCATGTGTTTCTCACTTGGCTCAACTCACAGTCGTGCCTCTTTCGTGCCCCATTTTGTGCCCCACGTTGGCTCTTTCGTGCCCCACGTTAGGCGCCAATATGTCGGGGTCCTTCGTCCCCTGTCCCTCCTGAGGAGGGATGGGGAAAAGCACATCCCAACCAGTCCAAGCCGCGAGAGGAGAGGGCCCACTGCCCTCCCGCACTCAGCCTTGCTTCTCCAGAGCACAAACAGAAACGCCACGCAGCTTCATCAAGGCAGGAATCTCTCTCTAAAACTCTCCTCCTTCTATTGGGTGCGGGAGCCTATCAGCACAACAGGTGGGCAGGATAAAGAGGTCCACTTGTTTACCCCTACTACAGGTCTCAGCAGAAAGTTATTAGAATGGCGTTACTCGGCCCCCAACACTACCCTTCTGATTTCTAGAGATTAATTGGAGATAATAGTCTCATGGACTTTTGTGCCAGGACCAGATTTGAGCTGCAATCCTCCTGAAAAGGTAAGATTATAGGCATGAGCCAACATGCCCAGCTGATAATTACATTTTTTAATTTTATTTTATTGTTAAGCTGATGGTCATAAGGATTACAGTTACATATGTAAGGTAGTGAGTACATTTCTTCTTGAAATTGTTATCCCCTCTTAAAACCACCATGTGCATTTGTAAATTTCTTTTCAAGCCGCAAGATCAGTTAACAAGATGGTTGATATTATCTGGTCCTAAACATCATATTCTTCCTCCTTAAATTTTACCAGTCCTGGAGCTTGAACTCAGGGCTTGGGTACAGTCCTTGGACTTTCTCAAGGCTAGCATTCTACCACCTGAGGAACAGCACCACTTCCGGCTTTCTCTGTGCATATGGTACCAAGGAATTGAACCTACGGCGTCGTGAATACTAGGCAAGCACTATATCACTAGACTAGGCTTTCAGATCCTGATCATCTTCTGAATACCTAGAACCATACTAGACCTGGCAAACACCACTACAGCCTAACAAAGGATGTAAAGTGTCAGGCCCACATGAAACTAGGGTTAGCATCCTTGGCATTCTAGAAAGAGGAAGTTTACCATAAGATAACATAGGATCATGCTCACAGGAATTTGTAATAATAGTCAAGTATAGAAGATAATTTATGTAGTATAAATATGAATATATATATATTTCTTATGTAATGTCAAGTACAATACATTAAATAAATTGCAAAGCAGTTGTTTGCTCCATCTTAAACTCACATTTTCATTTTCCTGTTGTGACATTTAGTTTTCTAGCTGCTTGCAAACAAACAAGATGGAAATTCTCCTCTCTCATGTATGGTAGGGTCAAGAGCATAAATACAAATTTGAAAAGCAAGCAGGTTCTAACTTATAAGGTGAAAGACAAATGTAGTGTAACGTAGGAGGTGCTATGAGCCCAGGGCAAGGATTGATGGCAGCACTAAAAATAATATGGTGGATTAGTATATTTCAGGAGAAACAGAAATGGGACAGTGAGTCTAGTGGCTGTGTGAAGGAAGGGAATGGTAACAGGAAGGACTAGTGGAAGTCTCACTTGGTGTAGTTTCTAATTATTTGAGGTGTAATAAAAAAGTCTGATGTGCCTAGATCAAAGATAGTAGGACCTAATGTGGATGCAACAGAAGATTAAGGAAAAATATAATTTAATAATGTGTTATAGGCCACAGTTAAAAACATTTGCTTACTAAGTGGGAATTAGAAATTACTGAAATGGTGTGAACAAATGTGGCAGGATTAGTTTAGTTTTAAAGGGGTTGTTCTGGCTTCTCTCTTGGGATACTCACATGTCAGTTGTTTAAATATATTTACATTAATCCAGATGAAAGATATTTATGATTAAAACCAATGGACAATTTAATATCTTGTCAAAAGCTTGTTTACCTACAGGAAAAACAAGCATATTTTCCATTCTTTTTCTTTTCTTTTTCCTTTTGTGAGTATCTAGATTGGAACTCCTCTAGCAGTCTACATCTTGACACAAACCTATAGACTTTTAGGCTAGAATAATCCTCAAGTATTTATTCCCAAGTTTCATACTGCTAAGTATTAGGATTACAGATGTGGGCCAAGGGTATCTAGTCAGATATTTTTGTTGTTTGTGTGAGTGAAAGAGTCATTAGTATTTCTCTGAGGTTTCTGGAAAACTTTTTTTTTTTTTTTGGCCAGTCCTGGGTTTAAAGTCAAGGCCTGAGCACTGTCCTTGGACTTTCTGAAGGCTAGAGGTCTACCACTTCTGGCTTTCTTCTATGTATGTGGTACTAAGGAATTGAACCTGGGTCTTGATGCATGCTAGGCAAGCACTCTATCATTAGGCCAAACTCCTGGCCCTGGAAAACAAAGTTTTAAAAAACTATTAACCACAGCAAATGCTAGAGGTTAATATTTTGTATTTATATTATATTTTTGAGTAAATTTAAATAAAATTTTAGTGATATATTTCTGCAGAATCAAGTTTCTCTTTTTAAGTCATTCTCTAAAATGCAAAACTTCAAATAAATTGTCAATATTTTGGAATATGGAAAATAGTAATTAGCACCAATGTGTTCTGTGTGATACAAAATTGTCGAATGCTGCCAGGCAAAGTGGCTCAAGCCTGTAATCTTAGGTATTGAGGAGGCTTAGGTGTAAGGATCACGGTTCAAAGTCAGCCAGGCACTAAAGTCCATGAGACTCTTATTTCCAATTTACTGCTAGAAAACTGGAAGTGACACTGTGGCTCAAAGGCATAGGTCAGTAGCCTTGAGCTGCAGAGCTTAGGAACAGTGCACAGGCCCAGAGTTCAAGCCCCATGACCGACCAAATAAATAAATAAATAATAAATAAATAAATAAAAAGCTGAATGCTCAGAATTTTCTTAGCAGTAGTAATTTACAATCATCTTAATCCTAAAAGTATGATAAATTAGAATATAGGAATAAAACCCTTACAGACATTAAATTGGAACCAAGTAATACTAGGGAAATAGCCTTTTTCTTGAAATATCTTTTCTATTGAAATTTTATGAAGAGAGAGAATGAGGAAAATACAGAGTGTGTTTAGTAAATCAACACTGTCTAAACAGCAAATTCCACAGAAAAATTTTAACGTAAAATTTGTCATAAGAAAGACTTCTTTGTGGGGACATATAACACATATTTAAAATAAGATTTAGAAACACTACATGACTGACAGTATAATTACAGGAAAAAATGTAGCTATGTTTGAATGCATACATTATACTGCAGGTGTGAATTTCAACTACACTGAACTAATTATAGTGACATTCCTCCTCTGAATTTAATAAGAAAAGGCTATTTATTCTGACAAAAGTGTTTGATAATATTCAGAGAATGAATCTGTAAAGCATAGCCATCTCTCCTTTTTTTCTAGCAAGTGTGCTTTTTTTTTTATCTTTTCACTATACCCCACAACTGTATTGCAGATTTTTTTAGTTGTGACCTAAGTCTACCCAAGGTTTATTTAGCAACTATAATCATATGTTATAGGGACTAGATAATATCCATGCAACTGTAATAACCAGTCTCCCTTCAACCATATGAAGCAGTTTTTAGTGAGAAAAAAACAAGAAAAATACTCTAATCAACTAGTGTTGCATTTCCTTTTTGTTAGATTAAAATATTTTCAGTATATTGTGTTTTGGTCCTATGTTTAGCCTGCATTTTTTAGAATGAAGTCTATTTCAATGCCAGTCATTAACTGTGCTCAGGCTTTTCCTGGTTAAAGCTGCTTCTAGTGTTACTTTTTCTCGTTTCTTAAAGATATCTTTGTTCCCTTTGCTAGTCCACCACATTTTTCTCTACATAATAACCTTTACTTGATATCAAGATCTCACAATAAGCTTATTCAATAGGTCACAGTAGTACTTATGAGCCAGTCTTGCAAATTATGTTTCACATGCATTATTTTTCACATCTAAATTGGATTTGCAAGTTGAGGAAGTTGAAAAGTCATTTATTTGGAGGAGCAAGTATTTGGCAATTTTATTCTACTCTTCATTTGCATTACTTATTAAAAACATTACTAAAAATTAACAGCACTCCTTGTGCATCACTTACAAATATTTTGTTTGTAAGTAGGGACAGATCTAAAGGAAGCCACCATCTCATGTCCCTTGTGGGACCAAACCATCCCTTTAACTTCACATTTTCTTGTATTTTTACCTGCCACTAAAAAAAAATTTCTACAAACTCTTTCTAACCTTCCTTTCTATGTAGACATCATAATCCTCTTTCATTCCTTCAGCAATCAAGACAATAAAATTTGGTTCTATTTTCTTAATTTTCTTTCTGTGGGTAAGCCAATGCACTCATTTGTGCTTCTCCAGAAATAATTCCTGTTAAATTATAAATACATATTGATTTTGATATGTACAACTGTTGAATTTAAATTTCAATATGAGTATAACTAGAGAAATGAGATTCTGGTTAATTAATACCTTGTGGAGTTAATGGCTGCTCCACAGAACATGATATATTTGGGGAGTGGAAGACAAGACCACAGGAAAAAATTATGAAAGTATTGTTTATTGCATGGGAGGTGATAATGCCTCTCACTTGTGTGAATTGGGATGTAAATATTTTTCTGAAATTAAATTTTGGCTATATTTGTGGGGAAAACCCCTAGAGATTATTTGTCAATAGTCTGAATCAGGAACATGAGACCAAGGAGAAAATGCAAGACTGATTTTCTGTTTCCTCTACATTCTGATCTCTTTGAGCACAGTGATCTCAGCTGAAAAACTGGCTGAATATGATGGTGAAATGCAGGAATGAGGCTGTAAAGATGTAGAAATGTCAATAAACAAACACATACAAAGAAATAGATCTGCATTGTTTTACCTAAGGTGAGAATGCCATGTGTTTGAAACGATGAATAGTGGAGTTCATTATTTTGGACAACACCTTTCAGAGGACATGCTATAAAATCCAATTAGCACCAATTAATGATATTATAATAAGAACTAAGGTGGTGACAATATATAGAAATAGAGTTATGTGTAAGCAATCTTCCAAAAAACAAATGAGGTGTGTAAATACTGAATTAATAAGTTTGAATTAAGGACTACTAGAAAGGGAACATCAAGATGCCTTGTATCTATATACTCATTTTGTGAAAGATAACCCATCGGAACAACTACTTAAAGATAATAAAGTATAATTTTAAAAAGAAGAAAGAATAGGAAACAAGGCCGGATGTGTGGTTCGTACCCCAAATCCTAGCTGCTCAGGTGGCTAAGATGTGAGGCTATCAGTGCAAAGCCAACCAGAGCAAGAAAGTCCTTGAGACATATCTTCAATTAACCCCCAGAATACCAGAAGTCACATTGTGACTCGAAGTGATAGAATTCTAGCCTTGAGCTGAAGAGCTCAGGCCCAGAGTTCAAGACCCATGACCAACAAAAACAACAAAACCAAGAGTTAATAAATGGAATTTATGGGCCAGGAGTGTGGTCTACGGGCAAAGTGCTTGCCTAGCATGCAGAAAGCCCTGTGTTTGATTACCTTGGTATCACATACACAGAAAAAGCTGGAAGTGGTGCTGTGGCTCAAGTAGTAGAACACAAAGCTTTGTGAAAGCTAAAGGCAGTGCCCAGGCTCTGAATTCAGTCCCCAGGATTCGCAAAATAATAATAGTAATAATAATAATATAAATGTAATTTATTAGTGCAGGAGAATTGTGAATCGATATCTTTCGTTGTCATTTAAAGTTGACACAGTTCTCATCTGCATGAGATATTTTATGTAATAGGAATGGTGAATGAACAACTGCACTAAAGCCTTGAACTTCAAATTTAAAATTTCTCTCTAATCATACAGGATTATTTTTGTACATATCTACTCTGAATTGACCCACTGCAAAATAGTTTGAACTTTTAATTTCCTTTACTGTAAGAATTCTTCAGATTGAGTTTTTATCCCCTGTGCTTTTTGAAATGTGGTTGGATGTGAGATATTTTCTATTCTACAGAATTACGACTAAAATAATAAATGAAATATACATTTAACAATCTTACCTTGGAATTATATTATCATTTATAGTTCATTGTGAAGCAAGCAAAAACAAAGCAACAGCATATTTAGTATTTAATAAAATGTTCATTATTTGCTCATCTTTCATATGCATTTTTATGATCATGAGACATTTAGGAAATCTGGAAAAAAGTTATTTTCAAAGAAATTTTGTCTCTTACTAAAACTTTTTGAGGTCAAAGTCTGTGAATATTTTGTGAGTAAGTAATATTAGGAAGTCATTTACACATGAATGGAAATAGTAAATCTTGATTATTTCCTTTGAGTCAAAATTTAGAAAATGTATGATGTGTGTGTACACATTTGTTAATATAACTGACTACCTTTTATCTTTTATTCTTTTTTCTCCAGTTTCTTTCCCATGTTTCCAAAAATTAGATGCTAGAAGCTTCCCCTTTTCTCAACTCCTTTTTCTCAAGGTTCTTACACTAAGAGCTTATGGCACTGAACATGGGAACTTTTGAAACATGTCAATGAATCTCCCTGACAAGACCATGTCTGTATCGTGGGATTTTTAACTTATTTCTGTGAGTTTGATTGAGATTTGTCCTTCCAGGTCAAAGTATGGCTGATTTACAGAGGTCATTATAAATGATCACAGAATGCATTGCAGTTGCTGAATTAGAACTTGAAATTTTATCATAACTTTGGGAAATCCATATGCTATCTAAAGTTTGTGGAACCCTCAATTACAGATAAGAATGGAGACTATGGCTCATGTGGTGTAATTTGGTAGAGCTAAAGTAGATCCTTACCTTACGTGGCTCTCTACAATGACCTCAGCTATGACAGTGAGATGGAGTGACACGGTGTCTCCACTACACTGGTGTACATTGGTGGAGGATGATCTCTGAGCCAGCAACTGATCCAGTTGCTGTTCAGTGAGTAGTGTCTCCATCAAAGATGTCAGAAGAGTTCCTACTGGTGGTTGGCAATTGAAATCTTAGCTCATGAGGATGAGAGTTGAAGATACTGGTATGTAGTCAGTCTGGTGAAAAAAAATCCATTCGACTGTGTTGTATCCAGTTCATGAGGGAAAGGATCAAACTTAAGGTATGAATCAAGTTGTAGAACATCAGCATTGAGCAAAAAACCCAGGTGAGTGTGCAAAGGCCAAGAGGTCATCACAGTACAGACCCCCATACACACTATAATACATATTTCTCTCTCTCTTTCTATATATATATATATATCAGAACATAAATCACAACTTTACATGAGTATATAACACATGCTTGAAATCATATTTGCATATACACCTACGTTCATATATGTGTACATATTCACTCACATGCATGTGTATTTATGCACTATACACAGAACACACATATACACATATACACACATAATGTGCTTAGCTAGGCATAAGGTTCAGGCACTTTTAATTTTAAAACAAATGTCTGTATCTCTTTTATTACTATTTATAGGCAAGGATCTGGTACTATTCATGATTGTTTCAATTATGAGTAGACAAGTAATGGATTAATTGGTATTTCTTGTTATTGATGCTTTCGATGTACAGTGCTTGGATATTTGTATGTATATTTCTCTTACAATGTTACATCTGTCAGAACATTTGTATGAGTGGATTACTAACTTCTTGCTTCTAATGTTCGATTTCCTTTCTTGGTAAATATTTCTGAGGGAAATATTAGAAATGTATATAAATAGACACAAAAGTATTACTGGAGTAATTCAACACATTCCTGCTTTAGACATTCTATTTGAATATTTTCTGTACTTGTTGTTTACAACAACTCTGGATAAAATGTAAATTTTCCCACAGGTTCTTAAAATAGATGTGTTTAAAGAAATTCTCAGGAGGAACATATGAGTTGAATTACAAGAAGTTTTCCTTTTATAAAGCCTCCTTAGCATATCTCTTCTCAGGGCAATTCAGACAGACTAAACAATTTTGACACAAATAAGAGCTGCCTAGATGTAATTTTAAAAGGAGTCTTGAAATAGGTATGTCTCCTCTTGAAAACAATTAATGTACCTGCAGTATGAAAACTCATACCCAAATGGTAATTGGACCATTTTCTTTTACCTGCATGGTGATTCTTAATAAGCAGAATGTGTTCTAATTTTAAAGAGGAAAAATAGAAAAAAAGCAATCTATGGTAACTTACAAAATTCATGATGAAATGAGGTAATAGCAAAGAGAATTCTCTAGAAAATTTCTCTTTTCCTAAAATATACAATAGCATACCTTTTAACATTAGCATTTGTGGTTTCAGGAAGCGATCAGGAATCTCCTAAAGAATACCACTAATCGCTCAGATATTTATGAAACTTTAAACCATACTATGTTCATCTTTAAGATGCAGAAAATTGTAAACCAGTGTTCCTTTGAGTTTCTCTAAAAATGTAAAATAGACAAAATACTTTAACAGAAAGGTTATTACGATTGTCAAGGTAGATGTTCATGATCGAGGTGCAAGCATGATTTAATTTCTAACAAGGGCACGTTTCTGATTTTAGATAGCTGTTTCTTTTTAAACTGGTTTCTTCCATCGACGTGAGAGAGAATGTATTAGAAATAGCCTGTGTTTTTATAAGTGCAGTGATCAAATTATAAGGTTTCCTGATGAACACATCAGAGCCTAATTATCTCCCAACGTCCCATTTCTAAAGAATGTCACATTGGATATTAATTCTTCAATATATGAATATTTAGGAAACAAATTTCAACCTGTTACTATTTTTATGAAAATGTTGAATGAATAATAATTACAAAATTAAATCGAAATCAACTTAAGAACAACTAGAATTATTTCCATCAATTTTGAGGAATTGGTAAAAGGGGAAGAACAAGTTATAATTTAGTCACCTAAAAAATACCACTAGTACCCAGGTCCATATCATTGAGTTGCCATCAATGGATTTGTCCACTACAAATTAAGCTAATTAAAAATTAAGATAAGAGGAGTAATATGTAAATGTTCTAATGATGATTAAATTATTTCTGGATGATGCTACCCTGAGTTAGACAAATATTCAGTAGTATGTGTGTGTTTATGTGTGTGTGTGTGTGTGTGTGTGCAAGACAAAGAGAGACAGACAGACAGACAGAGAGACAGACAGACAGATTTGAATGTGTATTACCTGTGATTTTTTTGTGTGATTTCCTTTTTACATCACTTAAGAAAAACCCTGATTCTTGCACATATGTTTCCTTTAATTATTCACCTGGAAAATTATAATGTTTATATTTGATGAATATTACATGTGCATAATTATACATAATCTAACACTTGGGTTTTGGTCTTTTGGGCTTGAAACAATTTCCTGGTGCTTATATATATGTAAATACATATATATACATATTTTTCTATTTTCATTGCTAAGGGTATGTCATAGTGTGTATACAGAAGAGTTTTTCTAACCGAAGAGTTTTTCTAACCTTTTACCTTTTGAAAGATATTTGGATAATTTCTTTTTCTTTTATTCTTTTTTTTTTTTTGCCAGGCCTAGGACATGGACTCAGGGCCTAAGCACTGTCATTCAGCTTTCTCAAAGCTAGCACTCTACCACTAGAGCCCCAGCATTACTTGTCTGCATGTGGTACCAATGAATTGAATCCAGGGCTTGGTGTATGGTAGGCAAGCACTCTACAAATAGGCCATGTTCCCAGTCTTTGAATAATTTCTCTTTTAAAATTTTATTTTATTGTAAAGGGTATGTAGAGGGATAACAGTTACATTAGTAAATTGGAGAATACATTTCTTTCTTTTTAAACTAATACTTGATTTTATTGTAAAGGTAATGTTTATGCCCATCAACAGTGTTGTATGTGTTTCTTTTGGCCACATCCCCATCAGCATCTGTTATTATTCGTTTTCTTGATAATGGCCTTTGTAACTGGGGTAAGGCGTAATTTCAATGTTATTTTGCATTTCTTTTATGATCAGAAATGTTGAATAATTTTCTTATTTCTATTGGCCATTTTTCTTCCTCTGAGAAGTCTCCCTTTAAGTCTTTAGCCCACTTATTAATGGGATGGTTGTTTCTTTGAAGATTTGGTTTTGGGGGGTTTGTTTGAACTCTGAGTTACATTTAGGTAGGAAGACATTGTCTGATGTATAAGCTCATTAAGATCTTCTCTCAACCAGTGGGCTTTCTATTCATCTTGCTAGATATGTTCTTTGCCATGCAGATCCTTTGCAGTTTAAAGCAATCTCATTTATCCTATCCAGCCTTTTTTTGATTTGTTGTGTTTCAGGATCTTTACTTAGGAAGTTCCAACCTGTGACAAGCACAATGTGTTGAAGCGGTTTTCTTTCTTCCATCCTGTGTTCATGGCTCCTTTATCAAAGATTAGGTGGCCATCAGTCTGTGAGTTTATTTCAACATCTTTAATTCTATTCCATTATTCCTCAGAACACAGGGATCTTTTTTAAACTTAGAAGGGGAGCCCGATGTTAATGGCTCATGAAGAAGTACAGATTGGGAAGATCAGGGCTCCAGCATCCCCCAGGGAAAAAGTACATAAGAATGTATCTTAAATAGGATAATGGTGGCCAGACTGGCCCAGCAAACAAATGTGACCTTACCTAAAAAATAATCAGAATAAAAAGGGCTCGGAGCATAATTTATTTAAGTGGTAAAGCGTCTGTGTAACAAGTACATAGCTTAGGGTTGAAATCCTATTACCTTAAAAAGAAAAAAAAAATTATCTTTCTTAATGTTCCAGAATATGCACTTGGAGGGACACCTTGACAAATAACTATCTGTACTTCCTATAAACAGCAATACAAGAGAAGATAACAAATTTGCTTTACCCCCTCTCTCTGTACCCCTTCCTTTTTTGGTCGGTAGTGGGACTTGAACTAAGAGCCTGGGCACTGTCCCACTTCACTGTGCCTCACTCAAGGCTTGTGTTCTTCCACTCTGAGTCACAGCACCACTTCCAGATTTCTGGACTTTCATGCCTGGGAATTCTCAGATTCTCAGATCTCAGCCTCCTGAATAGTAAGAATTGGAAGCCCAGAAAATTTTGCTTTGATTTAAGCCTTTACGTTTTTGATAACTTATTAACTTACAGTATTCAAACTCACAAAGTAAAGAAAATTTTTTTAATTTAAATTTGAGTTGTAAGTGAGCAAAAATATTTGTGTGAGAATACTAATTGTAAAACACTTCAGAAGTTGTGGGTTGCATAAAAGCCTCAGTTAATTCATAAGACTGAAATAGTATTTAGAGTACAGTTTCAAAATAATAAATTTGTTCTGTTTACTTAATAAAGCTTAACTTATATATACAAAACCATAGATAGAAATAACATTTCAACTGATGGGAAGCTTGATTTATTAAACTATCTTTTAATAAACATTTATTTTTTTAATTTCCCACAAGAAATCCAGCACAAAAAACCATTTTTGTTAATTATTAACACAACTCACACTTCATTGTACACTATGCAAGCTGATTCTTATGTTCAAAATATACAGTGATTCAATGTCTATTATTAATCATGCTTACTGTTAATATGCTTAGTGCTACATTATTAATAGTTCTACATTAGAACTGCATTCCACATAGCAATTTGTGTTTGAAACTATTTTTCTACTTACTATTATTTAGTAGCCCCATTCATACAATAAATATCTATTGCACAAAGCTAAAATACAAAATGTATACAATCTACTCACTAAGATGTTTTCACTATATTCTATCTAGTTTGTAGCTGAGAAAGATTTTGTATTTGTGTTTTATTAAGGTCTCATCACATAAATTTCATACACACCTTTATAATCCTTTAATGGTTATCTGTTATATTATTTTATATATGCTACAGTTATCAATAATTTCAAATTGTTAGGCTTTTACTTTTATTCTTATTTTAGCCCTAAAACTTATAAGGTTTAAGCCTCAGGGGGAAAAAATCTCTGTTAGAGCATTTTGTATCAAAACCTAAAAGTAATAAATTTTAAAAGATTATACTGACATAGCAGTCATATGTACATTAAACAGTTGCAACAATTTAACAATAGAGGCTACTTCTATCTTCTTTATTCCCTGCAAGTTTTCTAAAATCATGGAATGTTAAATATAATAATGAGATATATTGTCTTACCAACATAGCTAATTAAAAGATATATACTTAGAAACTAGTAATAGTGTCTTCATATCATGTACACCCAGCTTATTTGTATCATCAAGGTAATATGTTGTAGGGGTTACAGTTAAATTTATCAAATAGTGGATACATTAATTCTTGAACATTGATATCCCTGCCTATGCTTTTCTCCTATTTTCCCTCTTCTTATCCCCTCCCAATAACCTTGTGCATCCAACTTTTAACACGAAAATCATATATGCAATAAAGAGATGCAGTTAAACACATACATATATAGACCTATTAATATGTGTATGTGTTTATCTAAATATTATTTTTCCGTTACCTGAAGAATGTGTGAATTATGTTGTTATAAAATACACACATACTTGTGGAAACTTAACAATAGTCCCCGTCAGAAATAAAATTGTGGGAAAAATTTAAAGAACTCTATTTTTGCCATAATCTTCTGCATTGAATTAAATTTTGCAATAAACATAATTTATTTGTTATAAATATTACATTTTAATAGGCTACTAAATTAATGTTTCATTCTTCTACTTACCCTATCTGGACTATTACATAAAATTGAGCCTAGGTATCTAGGTATCTGGGTGTGTGTGTAAACATATATGTATATATGTTCGTATATACATAACTTATTTCCTTGATCCATCTTCAAAGTATAAAAAGATCTTAGAATATTCAAAAATCAAATAAATACAGAATGTGTAAGTTATTTCTAGATACATAAGATCAGATTCTACAGGGATGAATTGTTATATTCTTGTTTAGTGAGCATATGGAAACGTCCTATCATTAAAATGCCAAACAGTAACACTTGGTGTTTTGTGATGTTTTATGTCAATAAGTAAATCAGTCATTTTTTTTTAAAGCAAGAAGTATATCAGACTATTAAAGCTTGCATTTCAATGATTAAAAATTAAAGGAAAAGTTATTTCAATCACAGTAATCTTTCCTGTGTGGAAGCTATATTGAATGACTAACCTACAACCTAGAGAGTCCAGAGTTATTGTTAGGAATGACATTGCAGATAAACTTTTTATATTAATTTCTAACTGAGATTCTTAAAAAATTAACATATTTTATTGACTTTAAATTATCAATTGGCTCACTGTAGTCACTTGTCTTTAAAAATCAAGCCCAAGTTTAACAAACTTGCTTTGCTATCTCAGCCCTAGTAAAACTGAGAATTTCAAAAAATCAAAATGTCCTTGACCATCTCAACCACTGAAAAACTATTATGGAAAACATTTGAAATTTCCAGATGCTCTAACTCTTTTTCTTTTTTAAAGCCCCCTTTTCCTTAGAAGTTATTTATAAATTGTGACAAAATGGGACACTTAGACAGTAAGTGTTAATTCCTGATGTCTGTTGTCATTTTCTTTATTTGTACTATTTTCAGTAGGGAGCATTAAATTTAGCCTTTCAGATCTAAACTTAGTGTTCTTTGTCTCGAACTCTGTCTTCCTACCTTTTTCTAGCTCCTATTCTTTTTCTTGCTTGCTTTATATTTCAGCTGGTCCACACAATCAGCTGTGATTCACTAAGCAGTCTACTAGACACAGCTGAAAAGCTTAATTTGAATGTGGAGAAAGGATGAGAAAAGCATAAAGTGCTTTGCTTAGTTTCATATCTGAGTTAATATTAAGTCAGTTGCTATTTTCCCTCAAGTAGCTTATACTTTGACTTATTTTTTATCTGTGTAGTAATACAGCTCCTATTCATATGTTGATCTTTTTTCCTGAAGCTTAGCTGATTTCAGTACAAGCCCTATTATTAGTTATCTTGAGGTGATAATTATCTCTCTACATAGCATTCTGTATCATCTTTGCCTAAGATGAACACTTAAATTTAAATTTAGGTACTCTTTTCTTTGTTTAGTCTTATTTCCTCAACTTTTGTGTATGGGAAAAGTTAACGAGCCATTTATTTTATCCAAAGAGCAGGTTTAGAAAGGTTGAGATCTTTCTAGTGCTGATTCGGAAGTAGACGGCTCCAGTGAAACAAATCTGTGAAGTTTGCTTGTTTATAAGCAACAGGCATTTACTGCGTGCAGTGGTGCATATTTCTGTGCATTTCTAAAAAAAGATAAAAGTTGGTTGGATGTATGATCAGAGTTTAGGAAGAGAAATAAAAAAAGACTTAAATAGAAAAAAATAACAATGGGAAAAGTAGGTACCCTTGATTTGTTCATGACAGCCAGTATTATACTAGATGGTGAGAAATTATCTAAAATCAGAAGCTAGAAGGGATGTTCACTCTCTCTACTTCTCTTCAACATAGTATCAGAAATCCTTACAAGAATAATAAGGACAAAGAAAAACATAATGGATTCCAAATAGGGAAAGAATAAATGAACTAATCTTCTTTGCAGATAACATGATCCTTTATTTAAAGAACATTATAGTTTCCTCCTCCAAATTACTTCAACTGATCTGAAACTGGCAAAGTTTCAGGATATAAAATTAATCCACAAAAATCAGCAGCTTTTCTGTATGCTGACAATGAGAATTTCGAGACTGAAATCATGGAAAGCAACTCCATTTGAAATATATTGAGGAATAATTAAAATATGTAGGAATTAACCAAACATGCAAGGTATCTCTATGATGAAAAATTCAAATACCTGAAGAAAGATATTAAAGGAGATTTAAGGAAATGGAAAAATCTTTCATGCTTCTGTATTGGAAAGATTATCATCATAAAAATGGCAATATTGCCCAAAGCAATGTACCACCTCAGTGTAAAACCCATCAAAATTCCAGCAACATTCTTCAATTAAATAGATACAGCAATTCAAAAATTTATATAGAATCATAGAAGACTCCGAATGTCAGAAACAATCCTTAGATATAGTTCTGTGTTGCATGAATATCAATACCAAACTTAAAACTCTATTACAAAACTATCCTAATGGGCCAGGTGTGGTGGCTCACTCCTGTAATCTGAGCTATTCAGGAAGCTGAGATCTGAGGATTATGGTTCATAGCCAGCTGGGGCACTAAAGGCCTTGAGACTCCTATATCCAATTAATCACTAGGAAACGGGAAATGGGGCTGTGGCTCAAGGAGTAAGGCAGTAGCCTTGAGTTGCTCAGGGACAATGCCCAGGCCCCGAGTCCAGGCCCCATGACCCACAAAAAAAAAAAAATCAGCTTAGTACTAGAACAAGAATAGGCCTGAGGGCTAATGAAACAGAATAGATGACAAATAAATAAACACACAGTCCTAAAGCCACCTAATATTTGATAATGGTACCCAAAACACAAGCTGGGAAAAAAGGCAGCCTCTTCAACAAATGGTTGGGCCAAAATTGTCTGTACACATTCAAAAAAACTGAAACTAGATCCATATATATCATCGTGCACCAGAATCAATTCAAAATGGATCACAGATATCAATGTAAGGACAAATACTGTGGAAGTTCTTACAGGATGAGGTAGGGAAAACACAGGCATGGGTAGAAACTTCCTAAGATACAGAATCACAACTCAAAGACTGGATAAGTGGGATTGCATCCAACTGAAGTTTCTGTATGGCAAAGGACATAGCGAACACAATAAATAGCCCAAGAATGAGAAAGTTTTACTTTCTATGCATCAGACAAAGACCTGATATCTAAAATCTACTTACAACTCAAAAAATTAATGTTATTTTAAAAATTTAAATATCACTACAAAGAAAAGAAATAGCAAATAGTATAGTGAAATCACCTTTCTGTGGAGTTGTTCATAATCAATCAGATTTCAAAGATTTTGGTGGAATTCTGACCAGACCAGCCCAAGGTACAGTAATTAATTCTATCATCTTTGTTTTCTTTTTGCTATCTTTTTTCTTTTTCATTTTATAATAAAGTCTTTTTATTCATTTTTTCCATTTTCCTGATATTCTTTCTTTTCCATAGATTTTTTTTTTGGAATTAATAGAAAGGTTACGTTATATTCACCAGTTAGAGGATGTATTACTTCACATACATAGATACCCTTTCTCATGTCTTGGTCCCCATTTTCCTTCCCTCATCCCTGACCCCTCATCTTGTTTTCCCCCTTCCCTATCCTATTTCAAATAACCAAATATGCATATATCCAATATATCAGATAACAAGGTGAAATACTTTAAAAATATGAGATGCCCCTCAGTTGATGAGTGGATCAACAAGATGTGGTATTTATGCACAATGGAATTCTATGCTGCTGTCAGAAAGAATGACATCGCCCCATTTGTAAGGAAATGGAAAGACTTAGAAAAAATCATATTAAGTGAAGTAAGCCAGAGTCAAAGGAACATAGGCTCAATGGTTTCCCTCATTTGTCATAATCAATAGAAACCTTGGGCTCTCGTAGCAGAGATTTACAATAGAACAAAACCTAGATACATAAGGCCATATAGAATGACGCTAAATGAAATGATCTCAGCCTGGGCCCTGTCCCTGAGCTCTTCAGCTCAAGTTTATTGCCCTACCCTTGAGCCAGCCCCACTTCCTGTTTTTTAGGGGTTAATTGGAGATAAGAGTCTCAGGTCCTTTTGTGCTGGGCTGGCTTTGAACCTTGATCCTCAGATCTCAGCCTCCTGAGTAGCTAGGATTACAGGCGTGAGCCAAAGAGTCTGAGTCCGAGTCCCAGTGCGAGTCTGAATCTGAGTCCGGTTGATTGTATCTCTTAATGTGAGTAAAGAAGTGTTATATTGCCTATCGCCCCAAAGTAGTCATGAAACATTTATGAGAGATAATACCTCTTATACTTTCTGTTCCACCATTATGCCTAATAACCTTTTCTGTATAGTTCAGTGTTTGACTAGGTATAAAATTAGAACAATCAGGTATATCTCTTCTAACCCACAATCTTATAGAAATATTTATTGCTTTTAGTAAATCAGCTTCTTATCTCGACCCCACATAGTTTATGAGATGAGCTGGAGCAAAGTTTGTACAATAGTTTTAGCTATTGGAACTTCATTTAAATTTTATTTCTTGGTTTACAGAATCTCAATTTCAGAATATCTTGGGAAAGGTTCCACATATTTCTAATTGTGCCGACATATAGAACATAGTAGTTATTTTGAAAATGTGAAACATTACTGTCATTTAAAGGTCCATATCTATGATATTAGTGAATTTGTGCATAAATACATCTATTTTAAAATGTATTTTATTTTTTTTTAAATACTAAGCCTAAAGTTTAACAATCAATGAGGCAAAGCATGATCAATAACATTATTTCCTTTACATTTAGAGTTTTAACTGTATTTTATACACAAAAATTAACTCAAATATTGTTTAGAGACAAAATTACAAGAAAGATCAACATTTTGAAAATTCATAATGAATCACAAATATACCTTTTTATGGCCATGGAATTAGCAGGTTATTTTTATTTATAGTATTAAAACATGAATGATTTTAAAAGCAGTTTAAAATAAATTCTGGGTTTCAAAGAGAGAAGTGGTGACACTGATCCCAATCACTGCATAAATAGACTGACATGTTGAATTGTATGTGACTCTTGTACAACCATGTATAGATGAACAAATTAACCAAAGAAAAAGGCTGGTGGGCATGACCTAAGCAATGAGTTCCTGCTTAACAAGCACAGCCCTGAGTGCAAACCACCACCCAGAAAGAGATTTATACTATCTAAATATCACCTCACCTAAAGCACTATTAAACAAAAGAAAAGAAAAAGATTAAGAATTCTGCAGTAGAAAACTACATGACAAATTGTATATAGAATGAATGAATGAAAAAGGAAAGATAAGCCAATAAAATAGAATTTAAATAGAATTTCTCCAAGTTATATGTAGAATGGACATGGAAAATGCTCTATAATACTGATTATTACACAAGTTTCAATTGAAATTGCATTGAGTTAGTAATTCAGTCCTTTTTTACTTCTATTAATCAAAGGGACAAAGAATATCAAGGTATATGCACAGAAAAAGCAACCACTATTGTGCCTTTATAGTGGAATGTACTATAGGAACAATTACTTCATGTATAATTTATCAGCTTCCTAATAAGTTACACATAAATGGCAATATAATCCTACATTTCTAATTTTCACTCATTTATCCCAAGGAACTACAAAGATTTGTACACACATATTTGGAGAATCATTTATTCAAGATAGCCTTGAAAGTGTATCTGCTTGTTCATGGACAAAGGAAAACTTGTTATTGAAGAAGTCAAATTGTAAAATTGGTTTCAAAGGATAATTAAAATTACACTAAAAGTAGTAGTTTTGCAAAAATAAAGTAACAAAAAAGTGATAAAAATGGACATTTGACAATCTCTTTCTTTGCCAGTGCTGGGGCTTGAACTCAGGGTTTGAGCCTTGTTCTTTGGCTTGCTCAAGGCTAGAGCTCTAGCACTTGAACCACAGAAACATTTCCAGCTTGTTCTATATATGTGGTACAGAGGAATCAAACCCAGGTGTTCATGTATGCTAGGCAAGCACTCTACGACTAGGCCAAACTCCTGGCCCCCTTGACAATCTTTTTGAAAAGAGTATAATATTCTAAAAGTAGATTATGCTGATAATTCCACAAAACCATATCTACTAAAATTACAAATATACATGTAAAAGAAGAAAAACTGAATCTAAATTATTGCTCAACAAATTTGTTTAAACGTTTTATCTCAGATATCTTGAGAACTATGTCAAATCAATAAGAAATACATGAATGACCTCCTAGAAAGTATGGTACTCAGAGACATACAGACATCACACATGGGAAAACAGATTCAATTTAACTTAAGTGAATTAAAAGACACATCATAATTTATTTCTGGTTTTTTTATGTTATTCTAGGAATATAGAATCAGGTATTTATGAAGTTGTGGAGAAAAGATTTTTTTTTTTGCCAGTCTTGGGCTTGGGCTCAGGGCCTGAGCACTGTCCTTGGACTTTCTCAAGGCTAGAGCTCTACCACTTGAGCCTCAGCACCAGTTCCGGCTTTTTTCTATGTATGTGGTACCGAGGAATTGAACCCGGGTCTTCGTGCATGCTAGGCAAGCACTGTACCACTAGGCCAAACTCCCGGCCCCGAGAAAAGATTTTTAACACTAAGAAATCAGGTGACAATTTTGACATAATCATCATCTGTAAATCTATGGAAATGAGTCCTAATGTATAAACATATGAATATTTGCTCCAAAAACTAGTACTTTTGGAACAAAGAAATAGTTTTCACTGTAGTTTTTATATTCATTCCTAATACATTTATGTAGATTTAAGTCATTATTTATTCCCTTTCTGTCCATTCTGGAGATAAAGTAGGCCCATGAGGAATATTCTCCTATTTCTTTTTCATATGGAAGTAACACTTTTGGCCTTTACTTCCAAAGTAAAAAAATATACATACATACATGTATATACAAAAGAGAAATAGCTATGTATGTAATAAAATGCTCTTAATCTCTCAATGATAAAATCATAAAAGTCCATACAGCCAAATATGTATTTATAAGAATAGGTATTTATATGCAAACATAATCAATGTACAGTAAAATTCACAAAATATGATTGGGAACATTACAGTGACATCCTTTGGGGAGATAATATGTTTGTATTTTTATTGGTGAATGATCTATGTATATCTACTTTCATAAGGGGAAACAACAATTGTAACAATATTTTCTGTAGATATAATTTCTAACAAATGTTGTAAAGGTGTTAGTTTCTAATTTTTATTTTAGTTAAGTGAATATATAGAGAAATACTTATAACGCAGAAAGAATATAAAAATAAGTACTGGAACATTTTCTTTAATAATTAAATACATAAAAACCTGTTTTTAATTTGACTTGAGTTTTCTAGTTAATTAAACTTTTATGAATACTCACTATATTGCTACATGAAGGTACTTATCAACTACATAAAAATGAAGTGAACAGCATATTACTTCAAAAATCAGTTAATTAAATATTCAAATCCATATCTGTAGTTGAAATATGACTGATTAGGAAGCAATCAATTTTTAAAGGTATTTGAAAAACACTACTGGTAATTCTTTGTAAAAATTGACCTGGACCACCGAGTTACATACTTTCAATTATAGCAACAAACATATTTCTGGTACATTATTTTGTACAATCATTTATTAATTTCTCTGCCTATGTTTCAAATGTCATTCTGACTGCTACATAATCTGCGAAACTAAATCATTTTAATTGCTAATTTTCCTTCTTGGGACTACTTAAAAATAAAAAGGCAATTTAGGCAATTAATCTGTCAGTGAGAAAACAACACAGATAAAAGCCTGATTAGTTAGAAGGCACCTTATCTGAGACTTCAGTTAACTGTAATTGGGGAACAAATTAACTTCAGGAAGGAATAAAAGGACAATTTCTAGATTTAGAAATAAAGCAAACAAATCAAAGGTCCAGATCAAACCTTCAGAGCAAGGCACTAATCGCAACTTATTCCTCTAAAAACCAGACTTATCACTGAATCCTCCCATAGTCTCCTTTTCCAAAGATCAGAAGACTTTATCATAGCTTGCCACTTCTTCCTCTATTCAAGGTTGTTGACTTCTATTTGCCTTTCATCTTTTGTGGTGACTGAACTTCTGAACTCCCCATTTGTTTTCACTGTTTTCTCCTCCAGTTGCTTCCTTTAACTGAACAAATCTGAACTCTTTCTTTTCATGTTGAAAAAATATTCAATTCATAAAGTTCTTAAACTATTCACTTCAATTTGCCCCTTTTGTTGTCCTGAATTATTACTATGTTTGATTTCCCTCCTTAAGCTGTCTTTCAATAATTCTTCAAAAACCGTTTTCCCCCATGTAGTGAAGCCTTTGTTTACTTTTGTTTTTAACAAAGATAACACCCAAGAATAGTAACAGCGATAGAATTTCATTGGGCTTATGGTTCTGGAAGCTAAAATGGTCCAGAAGCGTTGTGTTAGTGTCTTGTGTCAGCATCTGACAAGAGACATGGAAGAGGATACAGAGCAAGAGGATACAGAGAAGTCTACATCTTCTTCTAAGGTCATTAAAATCCTATGCCACACTATATTGACTATCTCTAATCCTAATTGCCATTCAAAAGTCCCACCTCCAAATACCAATAACATGAATTTTGGGATTGCTTGCTCACAGCATGGACTTTGGGATCTTACTCAAATTATGAGTGTAGAAACGATTTTTTAACAGCAAATTCCATGTAAAAGCATGAGTTCCATAGTCCGAACTGTTAGAACGGTATAGCTGTTTTAACTTAGAATCTCAGGAAAGATATGTAACTGCTTTAAGTTTTAATTTTATCATGTTAAAAATGAATATTATTGGGGTTGGGGATTTAGCTCAGCGGAAGAGCCCTTGCCTGGCAAGTGCAAGGCCCTGGGTTCAGTCCTCAGCTCTGGGGAAAAAATGAAAATTGTTGCAGCTTTTATAGCTGTTTTTAGAAGAAATATTGAAAGAATGAGTGGGAAAGCATTTAAGAAGTCATGTGCTAGATCAATAGTTTCCAACATTTTGAAGAAAAAATATCCAAGAGAAGCAATTTAGGGGAGAAATATATGTGAAATTTAATGGTTTTAGTCATGGCCAACTGGCCTAAGTTTTGCTAGACTTATAGAGAAACAGAGGCTGAGGAAGACATGTTCTTACCTGATAGCCCTCAAACGTATCCTTACTACTATCAGCCCCTACATCTACAAGTATGGATTACCTCCCCCAAATTGCATCAAATTATGACCCTATCAATGGGTGAATCCATTAAGAATGAATCTGTCATGATCCAACCCTCTTAATGATTGAATTCACTGTCTGGAAACCAAGACTTCAACATATGAGTCTTTATGGGAGTAGGTTATATCCAAACGATAAGGTATATTCACTCAACAATTCGACACATTAGAGCAGATCTAGAATAAATAATAAATATTTATAATGTACTTAATTTATGAACATAAGTGAACGACTTCAGTTCTTGTGTATAATGAGATATAAATGACCAATGTGCTAACAACTGGAGAAATAAAAATCAAAATCATAGTGGATAGTAGTTAACATTCACCAGGGCATCAATACTCAGAGTCAGACTACAACAATCATTTGGAAACATAGAATACAGCCTTTACTTAATGTAAGTTTTTTCAGATGATTCCATTTCCTTGCCAGTGGTAATATATGATTTTTTTCTGATGGATGAATAGAATTCCATTACCTGTATATACCACAATTTCTTGACTTATTCATCCATTGAAGGGTATCTGGGTTAATTTCGTATCTTTGCTGTGGTAAATAATGGCTGCAATAAACATAGTTGAACTAGTGACTTTAGTGTACCTTTGTGCTCTATTAAATACATGTTTAGGAGTAAGAATTTCTGAGACATAGAGTTTTTCTCTATGTAGTTTCTTTTTGTGCTTTTTTATTTTGCCAGTCCTGGGCTTAAGCACAGGGCCTGAGCACTGTCCTTGGACTTTCTCAAGGCTAGAGCTCTACCACTTGAGCCTCAACACCACTTCTGGCTTTTTTCTATGTATGTGGTACCAAGGAATCGAACTTGTGTCTTCATGCATGCTAGGCAAGCACTCTACCACTAGGCTAAACTCCTGGCACCTATGTAGTTTCTTTTTAAAAAATTGTCAGAGTGATATATAGAGGGGCTACAGTTACATTCATAAGGTAGTAAGTGCATTATTTGTTGAGCATTATTATCCCTTTCCATGTTTTTCTCCCACTTTTCCTACTCCCACCTCCTCTGGAGTTGTAACGTTTATTTCCAGCATATTGCTTGTGAATATCACTGTTACACTGGTTCACACTTTATCCTTTTTCTCATCATCTTGTTGCTCCCCTTCCCTTCCCTAATTCAAATAAACATATATACAATATACTAGGTATCAAAGTATTACTGTAACAACAGGGTATAAACCATAAGGGGTAAAAAGGGGAAAGGGGGAAAAATAACTTCACATATAGTATATTAGAAACAGCAACTACAGAGATAAACCTCTTGTTTTCATATCATGAAGTTCATTTTGCTTAGCATCATCCTATATGATCATGTGCACATAGCTGTAGATCAGTTCAGTTTCTTGAGGAACTTTCATATTGCTTTACAGATTGGTTGAACAAACTTACCATCCCACCAACAGTGTTCTCCTTTGGCCATATCCACACTAACATTTGAGTCAGAGAGACACAGGTTGCATGGTTTCCCTCATTTGTGGGAGCTAGAATGTGCCTATAAATTTAGAAGTAATTACAGTGGGAGGCATACAAACATTTATAAATGACTTAAATGAAGCATAGTAGACTGTATGGAAAGTACAAATAGCATAATTCTTTAGAAAGTCTAAGTCCATGTCCAACAAAAGTAAGTATCAGGAAAGGAGTACTGTCAGGGGGAGAGAGAAAGAGGAGAGGAATAGAAGGCTGAGCAAGAGTGGCAGGGAGTAGAATGCAGGCAAGAATGCATTGTATTTACCCCAGAACTGAGAAAAAGAAGGGAAGGAGTAGATGGAAGATGGTAAAGATGTTTTAGGGATGACACATATCAAGATACATTGTATTGCCAAAGTATTTTGTTAAATAGCAACAAATTTAAATATATAATCTTAAAAATTTACAAAACAGTGTTGATAAAAAAATCTTTAAAAATAAAAAAATTTACAAAACATAAGGTAAGGTGTAGGGAGGAAGGGGTGGTTAAGAATGTTAGAAGAGGTGACTGAACAAAGAAATTCCAAGAGTGTACTAGCTGCATGCATCCTAAAAACTGTACCTATTCCACACGTAATAAAATACAAGTAGATTATGATTAAAAAAGAAGAGCTGATATTAACCATAGGCACTGCACTCATAAACTGCTTTGTTGAATGGTGACTCCTTTGTACAACTATTTAAAGAAAACAAAAATAGTTTCAGAAAAGAATATAACTTTTGCTTTGGAAAGCAGCCAGATAGTTATTCACCAAAAGAGTCAGTATGCAGTTGTCACTTGATATAAGTATGAAATCATATCAACACAACCTAAAAGAGCATTTTTCAACTCTTTCTTTTTTTAATCCGTTATTGCCTTGTGACTTCTTTGACTCCTGCATTGCCCATAAAGAGACTATTGTTCCATTTGTTCTCTTTACTAGCGGAGAAGCACCACTCAACAGTAAAAAAATGCTTGTTTGTGTTCAAATTTAAGTCAGATTTATAGGTCTGATTTCCACAATTAAAAATTTTGATTTGGAAACTGAGGGTATTTTGTTGAAAATAAATGATAATGGCAATTTAAATGCTCAGAGAAACATCTTCAGGAGTTAGGGAACAATTTCTTTGGGTGGGATGTATTACAAAATTGTAGTGGGACACAAAGGTAAAATTCTCTTCAAATTTTAAAAAAGTGGTAACAAAGATTATTATAAAAGTTCTACTTTATTATATGCTATATAACTCAAAGTAACATAATTTCAATATTGAAATCAAATCTAATTAAATGTGAGAATTATAAATGTTTATATGCATCAGTCTGTAGTATGCCTTTTGTACACAAAGCTAATTATGCACTTCGGAACTATGAAAGCCTATGGAGATTCCCAAAAAGGTTGTGTTTAAGCACAAGATTTCCTGAGAATGCTCAGGATACAGAAAACAAAGCTCAAAGAAACTTTCAGCTGAAAAGGTTAACCTTTTTACTAGGCCTGCCTTCATTTGATGACTTAAATTAGATATTTTCATTGTTGCTGATAGACGATTTTGCAGGGAATTATAATTTCTCTGACTGTCATTCTTCCCCTCTAGTATGGATAATATTCCAGTTTCATGATGACTTCCCTCCCTTATGCTTATTTCTCTTTACTTAGTTTGAGTGCTGTTCCTAAAACTCTGTTTTACATTGGATGACATTTAACACTAATTATCCACATATGGAGTCTGATTTTTTTTATAGGAACATAGCAGGAATTCAGTAAGCAGTCATGAAAAAGAGTCAATAAGTTCAGTCAACATCGATTTCTTTGATCTATTACTTTCTGCCATACTTGTAAACAAATGGCATGCCTGCAATTACTATCATCATGTGCTGTGTACTCTCTGGATATTACAATGTGCTTGCTAGCCAGTGCAGACATGCCCAAAGAAATATCTGTCCATGGGTCAGCCACCTTGAGATTACCCCACACCAGTAAACAGATTAGGTTCCAGCCCCATTCCATTCATATTGAAATGGGTCATGCCTCTCATGTCTCAAGATGTGTCATAGTCTATGAAACTATTCTCCAGAAAATATTTTAGAATTACCTTTCCAGAGTCGACATGAACTAGCAGATGGATAATCTGCTTGAAGGCAGCTGAAGTCATATACCATTAGGCATCAGGGGAAATTCTATATGTAACCAAACATCTGTATTTGGAAAATAGAGCTGAAAGCTTTCCAATTTTTTTCTCAAACTCTTAATTTCTTGCCAATTTAGCATCTGAAAAATGTAGGAAAGGTAATCATGAAAATAGAGTCAGTGAGTTTTTGACTGAAAGGGCCCACAGAGATCATGTTTTCCAACTCAATAAATTCACAGGTGGAAAATGGAGCCAAAAGGAGTTAAATATTTCACACAAGTTGGTCTAACTTGTTACAGACAAGAGTAGTACTAAAACACAAGAATTTCACCCATGCTGTATTAATATGCTGTGTTCTCCCTATGCCCAGCCTACTCACTTTATTCAATAAGTTCTCTGCCTATATTGGAGACATTCTAAATATAATACCAAAATTCCAAATCATTTCTAATGCAGTTTCTATAGTCATATTGAAAAAAATGACAGTTAAAATTACCTTTCATAGTTTCACAGACAATGCTTTATCCTGAACGAAATGTTCAATATTGGATTAGGATAATAAGATCTTTTTTAAATGAATGTTTCCATTTGCTGAATTAAATATTTAGAGCTTCCCAGAAATGTGTTGGCTTGAGTTCATACGTTTCAACTTTTCCTTTCTAGTTCATAGGAAACAGGAGCAGGGCTTTAAGCTGTGTCATCCATGGAAGCGAGGGTAAATCATTTTTGTAAATGCCATAACTAAGAATTTTTGATAGATGCAGTTTAAAAGAGGAACTGGACAGACTGATGAGTCTTCCTGTAACAGAATGACTTGATGAGAGTGCAATGGAGATGACGGACCACTGGGGATTATTTCACAACAGGAACTGGAACTGAAAAGTGGCCTGGTATGTTGAGTAAACTCGTTTGGTCCAATAGTTTTTTAACAGGCATTTTGTAATATAAGGGCATGTTTATTGAAAGAATTTGGTCCAGAGATGCTGCACATCTTGCATTATTCTCAATAGATGTGCATAAAGTTTTGTCCTATTCCTGATATTTCCCTTGATGTGAATATTTCATTGATTAATCTATTAATGTAAGTAAAAAATAGTTTAACTGGAACTAGAACTTTATCTCCATTGTTCACAAAATAAAAGCATTGTGATCAGTTTTCATCATCAGTAAATTTACAGTAATACGATTTCTGTAGAGATCAGGAAAAGATCATACTGTTTTCTAGCAATGAAACGAGTCATTATTCATTTTGGAAAATTGGTTCCTGTGAAGAATTGTGTCCCTGGAAGCCTCTTACACATAATAGATTCAGTACATTTTTACAGTAATTACGGTTTTCTATATTCAAGCACAAACATCTTGTTCCTCAGTATCTCCAGTAGGGTAGTAAACTTCAAATATTTAAATATAAATTATATATATTTACCAGTATGCTCCTTTACATTTGTTTTACATTTAGATTATACTTAGGACATTGTACCATTTAAACTCAGGCCAGTGAGATACCTAGACAGGCAATTTGCACTTAAGCTATACCCATAGACGTTTTGTGCATTAAAGTAGGGTCTTGGCCTAGTGGGTAGAGTGCTTGCCTAGCATGCATGAAGGCCTGGGTTCGATTCCTAGGTACCATATACATAGAAAAAGCTGAAAGTGGTGCTATGGCTCAAGTAGTAGAGCTCTAACCATGAGGAAAGCTGAAGGAGAGTGCTCAGGCCCTGAGTTCAAGCCCCATGACTGGCCAAAAAATAAAAAATAAAAAAAAATAAAGTAGTGTCCCAAGTTATAGCTAAGGGCCAGCCTTCAACCAGATTTTCCTACATGCCGGCTGAATAGCTGGAATTGCAGGCACTCACCCCGATGTCTCACTTGTGGGTAAACGTCTTTGGGGGGTTCTTGCTAACATTTTTTTCAGGCTGACCATGAGTGGTGATTGTCCCAATTTCGACCTCCCTGTCCTGTTTTCCCGGATTACATGAGTGCACTACCACACTGCATCTTTATTCTTTTTTTGCTGGTCCTGGTGCTTGGCCTCAGGGCCTAAGCACTGTCCTTGGGCTTTCTCAAGGCCAGAGCTCTACCACTTGATCCAAGGCACCACCTTTGGCTTTTTCTATGTATGTGGTACTAAGGAATCGAACCCATGTCTTCGTGCATGCTAGGCAAGCACTCTACCACTAGGCCAAACCCCCGCCTTCGCCTTTTTTTTTTTTTTGCCAGTAAGGGTGTACCACATGCCACCAACTGATGCCTTACAAGGAAATCAGATGCTCCAGTTGTAGAAACTGAAGTTCAGCTCCCAGAACCCCTGTAGCAATCAGCTCCTTTAAGGATTGCTTCTGGTGCTTTCTGTTACCTTTCCCAAGTGTGATGGCATCCAGGCAAATCTCATACCAATTTGAATAGGAGTGGGAGGTGAGGAGGAGCATCGTAAAATCAAGTGCATTCTGTATCAATCTGAGTGGTCAGTGGAGTTTCTCTCCCTGTACTTGCTTTCATCTTCTCCACTCACAAATGTCGAGCAGAATCTACATTCTGCACACCAAACTGAACCTCAGCTTCTGCTTCTCTGAGAACCGACATATGACATTCAGTGTTATGTTTCAAGAGAAAGACAAATGGCAATCTGAGTTTTTATGTGTTTATTTTCTTAGTTTTTCTATATACAAGTGAATGGAAATACTATGGGCACAGCTGTAACCTACACTTATATTACAAGTAGTTCACAGGTATAGGAATAACATACTTCCGAATTTTTCCTAAGATATTCCTCCCTGAATAAGCACAAATGGGGCCCTTTCAGTGTAGAATGTGTCCAGGTTTAGAGAACAGTAACAACCTTATGATCTCCTGTCTCTTACCAGAGTTTTCAGTGGTGCTTGAGAAAACGATTCCCGGCGCAACTAATTTCTGCCTGCTTAGTTAGGATGAATTTGTTAAAACAAAGAATGTGACAAGGGTTGCCCCAAGGCATCTAGAATCTATTTGTTCATATACTGCGGTTGGCAGTCTGACAAGTCAGAATGCAATGGAAAAGCCATCTTAATATGAGAGACGCAGCCAACCGAGCGAAGTCTGGCACAAAGTTTTGCCAAAACCACTTCCTCAACAAGAGAAAAACACACCAGATTTCCCTGCTGGGTTTATTCATGTTTTTGGCCTCTTTGCAAGCCTATTTAGTCAACTGTAAATCTTTTGACTGAACTGGTAAAAGCCTTCCACTTTGACATCTTAGATGATGTGTCTGCGAAGTGTAGAGAAATGAATATAGGTTAGGCCACAAAATAAACCTATATAAGTACAAAATGCAAAAATAGTAAAAGTAAATATTATTGACATTTTAACGTAATCATAAACAAATAACAAGTTACTAGGTGATTACTTAATTAATTAGTCAATTAACATAAACTGAAGAAAATCAAATTGATTCTTGCAGAGAACAAACAAAACTGCTATGACATAGGCCTAGAAAATAAAGGCAATGAGAATATTCTGCATCATAAACTATGGAGTAAAGTCAATACAGAAATCAAAGCCAGGTCCATAACATAATATAGCTTATCCGATTTTTGAAAAATAACCATAAGTGAAAGATCTTAGAAAAAGAGAAAGAAAATAATAAGAAATTCATTGAAAATTTATAATTTATTTTAAAGTCCAAGAAAAACTTCATTGAATAAATAAAAATAAGAAATGCCTATCCTATAATGTGTATTGCATATGTATATGTTTATTTGTGCAGAAACACATGGCATGCATGTGTGTATCCATATATCTAATTACAAAAAGAAATCTAATTTTTCTGAGTCATCTTGATATCTGTTTTAATTGATAATATATTACCAGGGGCAAAAATTTTTATAAAAAATATTTCTCTTTGTTAAATAAATTCTTGACAGCTGTGAAAAATTAGAGCAAGAGAGAGAATGATTACATTTTTGACAGCTATATACATAAAAGATGATTTATTTACATTTTAATTATATTTATATAACTATTCATATTTTATTTACTTGTTTTATTTAATATGTATGTGAGTTATGTATATGAACATGGAATAGGTAGAACTAGATGGACTGACAGAAAACATTTATGATCTACCAGTGAAAACTCAAGAAACTGTAAATTACGTATACATGTAAAAATAAGAAAATAGTTCTTATATGTAAAAGATATTTCCTTATAAGCCATGCTATTTTATATTAAACATACAGTATCCTAAAATATCAGAAAGAATATGCAGCATTAATCAAGTTATTTTCATAAAATGTAAGTAAACTATATAGTGATGAATATGCTTGTTAATTTTTTAAATTTTTACATAAAATTTTATTGTCTATTATATTTACTTATAGTCTATATATCTGTCCATAAGGATTATTACTACTAATAAAATAAAAATAATTGAGGTCCAATTTGAATGGTTTATGGGAACTAAAAATTATCAACATTTTTAATAAAAATATAAATTTTATCTGTAAATACTGATTTAGAAATTGAATCTACAATAGAGAGTTCCTTGGAAGATCTCTAGATGCCAGTATTTATTGTCCTTCTTGGTAAATGAAAGTTATTTCTCATAAACTCTATCCTGGTAGTTGATTAATGCCTACTAGAGGTTTTATCCTTTATTTTACTTGGGTCTTTTTGGGGTGAATTTATTTGTCTATTTTTATATAGTATAGCTCTCTTTTGTTTCCTAAAATCAGTTTCTTATTCTTATCTCAACTATGAGGGAAAATAATCTTTAGTTTGTTTGAACTTTAACCTAAAATCTTTTCACAATCAAAATGATTTGCGAATTCACATTTTCCCTGACAATGAGTTAACAATGAATTAAACTCTAAAATGCTTCTTTTGTATTTTCAGTAAAATATTAGTAAGTGGCTATTTTGAATTCTTGTCTTTGTCTTTTCAGATGCATACTGCTCTGAATTTAAAGATCCCTGATTATCTTTCGAGTTACTCACACTATATAGTCAGAAAAAACAGCTTCTACTATACTGGTTACCAGTGGCAAATGGATGGAAAATATTTCAGTTTTTAAAAATATCACATGGGGCAGTGGGGTAGGTGTTCTGATAATATTTTTAAAATTTAATTGAGATAAATATGAATTAAAAATGCATTTCAGATGAAAGGTGATATTTACCTAATTATACATTTGTCTCATGCTTTAATGAAATTGTATGATTAGTATATGATTCCCAATACTGTAAAAATGTGCTAATTGTTTTTAAAGTATCTGTTCTCTTCTTTTTTTTTTTGCCTTTGATTTTAAAATAAGACGAAGTGTTAGTAGCCAATTTATAAAAGAGTCTTATTTGGAGAAATGAAAATACCTCCAAAAGGACTCTTTTTTTATACCAGTTCTTATGAATATAAAAACTAATCTTCAAGGGGCCGGGAGTTTGGCCTAGTGGTTAAAGTGCTTGCCTAGCATGCATGAAGACGTGGGTTCGATTCCTCGGTACCACATACATAGAAAAAAGCTGGAAGTGGTGCTGAGGCTCAAGAGGTAGAGCTCTAGCCTTGTGAAAATCCAAGGACAGTGCTCAGGCTCTGAGCTCAAGCCCAGGACTGGCAAAAAAACCTAAAAAACAAAAAAACTAATCTTCAGCCATAAATTAGGAGGATTTTTCCAGAAAGAATTTGGATGATGATGCTACTCTACTAAATATTGACTTGGAGAACTCTTCTAGAAGACCTATCATTATCTGGATAAAACTAAGGAAGATAATCAGAGAAAATAAAATTTAAAAATACTAAACAAATTTTTAAAGACTATAAATTTTTATAAAATGGAAGTGAAATTTCAGAAATCACAACACAATTGTACCTTTTTATACATTTTTTTAAATCAGTTGTGGGGCTTGAACTCTGGGCCTGGGCACTGTCCCTAAGCTCTTCAGCTCCAGGCTACAACCCTACCCCAGGGCCTGGGCATTGTCCTTGAACTCTTCAACTCAAAAGCTACTGACCTACCCCTGGAGTCACAGCCCCACTTCCCCTTTTCTAGATATTAACAGGATATTAGAAGCTCACCATCTTTAGTGCTCCTGCTGCCTTTGAACTGGAATCCTCAGGTCTCAGCCTCCTGAAGAGCTAAGATTACAGGCGTGAGCCACCATGCCTAGCTCAATACTTTTTTAAATTCAAGTTTCAACACAATAAAGACAAAATGATAAGGACTGAAAAACTTAACCCAAAATACCAAGAATTAAAATAAAATATGAAAAGATGAAATGAGATGAAAAAGACAAAAAAAGGAAATACGACCATTATAGTATTTTCAATCCTACCTGATTTTCTTACATTCTTGACTTTCGGTATTTGTTTTATTAACAACATACAAATTCCTCTTCCATCTAGTCTTATTTCAGATATTCAAAAATTATCTCATTCACTTAAATGTGTGTTGCTTACATAGGAGATGAATTTGAATTCATTTCCAATCTCTTAGATCCATTAGTTTTGTAATGTGAATTCTTACATATTCTCCAGTAGAATTTAGTTCCATCTTATAACGCTGATTCTGATTTCAGTTTTTATATTTGCAGATGGATTCATTGTTCTGCTTGTTCTCCTCCTCCTTTACTCCATTTTGGGGCCAATTGATAAAGAAGCACAAGTGCTCTTTCAAGCTCTCTTCTAGCCTACTTTCTGCTTGCCTTTCTCTGTGATAAAAAGAAAATTACATAAATAATAAAGTATTTTTTTGCTAGTCCTTGGGCTTGAATTCAGAGCCTGGGCATTGTCCTTGGACACGTTTTGCTCAAGGCTAATGCTCTTCCGCTTGAGACACAGTGCCACTTCCAGCTTTTTCTTTTTTTTTTTCCTTTCTTTTTTAATTTTGTTTTATTGTCTGGGTAATGTATAGAGGGGTTACAGTTACATTCATCAAGTAGTGGGTACATTACTTTTTGCACATTGATATGCCTTCTCATGTTTTACGTCTAGCTTTTTATGTGTATTTGGTCTGGAAGAATCTAACCCAGGGCTTGGTTCATGCTAGGTGAGCACTCTACCAACAGGTTATGCTCTGGCCCAGTAATAAACTATTTCATAACTCTTAGTATATGGGTTTAACTTCAAATAAAATTTTGAGTTTAGCTTTCTGATTTCTGTGCGGTAATGAAAACACAGGTCTACTATTTTAGAAACATCTTGACCCTGACATGTGCTAAAGAAATAAAGGAACCAATTACTTATCTATGTGTGTAGCCATGTTAGATAATCTAATTTTATAGTCAGTAACATAGGTTATAAAATACAGTAATTCAGAGGTTGAGAGTTTGGCCTAGTGGTAGAGTGCTTGCCTAGCATGCACGAAGATCTGGATTCGATTTCTCGGTACCACATGCATAAAAAAAGCTGGAAGTGGTGCTGAGGCTCAAGTGGTATAGCTCTAGCTTGACAATGTCCAAGGACAGGCTCAGGCCTTGAGCTCAAGCCTAGGACTGACAAAAAAAGATACAATAATTCACTCTATCCAAGTTCTCAAATACTCTTGTTTAATTTGTTCCCAGATTTGGATAAAATGAATTACTTGATATACCACTTGAATCAAAGCAGAGCAATATTTTATCCAGCTCTGAATCACCTCCTTTCCTGTCTTCACTTTAATTATGTTCCCAAGAAGTAGAGTTAATTATTACTAGTTTATATAATAATTTAAATATTATGAAAAATTATTATTTACAATATAATATAAAATACCTTGTTACATATTTTATTTCTGTAAAATGAGACTCAGAAAAAGTAAATATGAACCCATTTAAACCCCCTTAAAATTAAAAATCTGTACAAATAGTTTCATTTTCTATGAAAGACATTGACACAAAAGCATGCTAGAATCAAAAGTGAAGCTCCCTTTTCTTCTTGCGAGCATTTCAGGCACATCATACACAGGCATAAATACATAAAAACATATTCAAGAGATAACTAGAGGTCAGAATTATGACAAGAAAGCATGTCATGGGGATGTAGCAATCCATAAAACTTAAGAATCCAAAGCTCATCTCCTAGGATACCATTATGTCAGTGTGTCATGTCTTCCTCTGACAGGACAACCCAGGGGAGGCTGAGCAATGTCTCGGTCTTAGATAATGTCTTGGTTCAGGGAGCTCAGAAGACCTGTGACCTACTTGTTCACTGGAACACTAAATCTCTAGAATAAACAGTTGTTTTGATTATGAACCTAGTTCCATTTTAACATTAAATTAACAAAGAAACTGCTTTCAAAATAATTTTGATATGCTTTGCAAATGGAATGTGCCAGAGGGATCTGCCATCACAGGCTCCTAAACCTCTGGTACCTCCTCAACCTCCTCTTCTCCAGCTGATGTTTTTCCAGTGCCCCTAAACATCAGTCCATGCATTTTTTTACTATGTTACCTGAGTTTAAGCGGTGAAGCCTTGGAAGCCTCACAGAACCGGCTTAACTGGTTGAGGCATGGTTAGAAGAGCTTCCATGAAAACATATGTTTTCTACTAGGTAATCAAATGATCAATTTGAAATTCTTTCCACAATCCTTTCATTTCTTTATTCACCAATTTTGCTCCTTCTGCAATTTCAAGAAGTCAATGGATTGCAAAAGATTTAATATAATTAAAGAGGTTATTTGAATCCTGCTTTTGCCAGTTTTTGAAGTTAGTGGTTCCTTAATCTCTCTTCTATTAGGTATATGATTCTAGTACTGCTGTAGGTTGTTTGGGTTCAAAGGAATAAACTATACCAATAACTTTTTTTACGATAACAATCATTCTTGGGGCATACTTCATTTATTTCTAGAAAGAATCTACACAAAAAATGTGCACAATCAATTGTTTTTCTTTTGTGGGGCTTGAACTTGGAGCTTAGATGCTGCTCCTGAGCTGTTATGCTCAAGACTAATGCTGTACAACTTTTTTTCCACTTCCTGTTTTCTGGTGGTTAATGAGGATAAGAATTTCACTCTCTTTCCTGCCTGAGCTGACGTCAAACCATGATCCACAGATCTCAGCCTCTTGAGTAGCTTGGATTACAGCTGTACGCCACCAGTGCCCAGATCCATTTCAGTTATTCTTTTGCTCTGTTCTAATACTAATGAATCAATGTCTATGTACTAATATTTGAATCTTCTAATGTTATTAGAAATATTCTCTATTATAACATGACAATAAATAACCTTTGATAACCTCTGCCTGTGTCTATAAGAGTAAATTTGAATAAAGTCTGCATCTTACAACTTTCTCAAAACTAACATACAGTAACACAATCACTGTGCCTCTATCAAAGCCAGTTTGACTTGTCAGATATTTATGACCGCCAGGTACAAGGTCTTACCAAGATTAAGACCGTAGGAAGAAGAATCAAGCAGTTCTATGATACCTTAATTTCCAAAATACTGTGTGATACTTCTTATTACATTCATTATAACTATACTCACATAATCCAAAATATTTATATATAATGCTTAATGTATATTGTATTCTAACTTATATAAAAACTAGTCTACCTAGGAATAAGTGCAATGTTTAGTTATTCAATTTATTTTTAATAATTCCCAATTGTGTGTGGGTGCTTATTCAAATTTTAGCAGAATTAAAGATAGTGTAGTAAGCGGCGCTATATTAACTTATAAAATATAAGCTGCATGACAGTTTCTCACACTTATAATAGTATCTACTGAGGAAGTTGAGATCTGGAAATCATGATTTCGAACCAACGTGGGCCAAAATGTCCATTAACCAGCAAAAAGCTGAAAATGGAGGTGTGGCTGAAGTAGTTGAATGCTGACTGTGAGCAAGAGAGCTGCATGAAATCTCAAGACCCTGAATCTGAGCACTAACAGAAAGCTTGAATGGATGATTTTTGACCTATTAAACATTTATGTATACAGTTACCTCATCTGACTTCCAGGATGACCCTGAAAGACAAAGGTTACTATTTTTTTTCAACTTTAGTGGATGGATACTTGGATAAATTTTTTTTGATAATTTTTCAAGCTTAGATGATTGCATAGTATATGGTAATTAATGTTGACAAATCATTAGTTTTTAAATTCCTAAGAAAATTGAGCATTCAAAAACTAAATATGCTATCATAGAATGACAAATTTCTAAAACACCCTTTTTCCCCTGTTATCACTGGCTACAATGTTACCTATCAATAATGGACCAATTATACTTTGTCCAAGGTCAATGAGATTATATTTTCTTTATGGAAGAACAAATGTAATGTACATGACTTTGTATACGAAGGCAGAAAAAGTGTTCACATGAATTTACAGAATCATAACAGTATGATCTCCCTATTCTCAAGTATCATAAGCAGGTATGTCAAAATAATATATACTAAACTTAATTGTTGCTTAATGCTGATGATTGTGTTTTCATTTACCTGAATATTTTCTTTTTCCTTTCTCCATTCTTCTGGCTATCCAGAAGACCACATGAAGAATTTTCATACAAGCTGAACATAAATTAGTTAGGATATGAAACTCTGTCTGAGAAGATTGATTTCCAACCTATGTGGTTTAATCAATTAAAGGATCTTACCCTAGATTTTGGGAAAGCTGAAGAGCAATACATCATCCAGGGAACGTAACATAGTCTTTTTCAAAAACAATGACAGGCCTTTGACTCTCCCTTCCACTTTTATTAAAGCTGCATGGATACATTACTGTGTTTGAATGACACAAGTGAGGGAAACATCTCAGACTTCTTGGCTTGCCATCACCATGTGGTTTCCTCTCAGATCCTTTGGGACAGTCAGATGGTGCATTGGATATATTAACTTTCTTATGTCTAAGGAGACAAGGTTGATACTATTTGATGGTCTCTATGTACCTCACCTTCATCTGAAACCCCAGACAGTGTCAATAGGATACGCTCTAAGTAACTGAATTCTTGTTCAGTAAAATGAGAAAAAGAAAATGATTCAGTGTTAAACAAAAAGTCTGTAAGATTGTTACAAGCAATGATCATTGCATTTACTCAGCATCAAATCTGCTATCTTTATTCAGATAAAAAATTTTCCCACATTTAAATTGAATTTGAAAACCATTGTAAACATTTAGTATACATTTAATGTACAAATTTTCCTGTATAAAAAATGCTCAGTGTTAGCCAGGAGTGCGCATGCTTGCAATCTTAGCTACTCAGGAGGCTGAGATCTGAGGACTTGGGCTCAAAGCCAGCCCAGGAACTAAAGACCGTGAGACTCTTATCTCCAATTCAACATTAGAAAATGGGAAGTGTTGAAATTCCTCCTGTGCTAACAATTCTGCTAAGAATTGTTTTTGCTATACGGGGTCTTTTATTATTCCATATGAAATTATGGATTGCCTCTTCTATTTCTTTAAAGAATGACATTGGGATATTGATGGGTATTGCTTTGAATTTGTAGATAGCCCTTGACAAGATTGCCATTTTCATGATGTTAATACTTCCAATCCAGGAACATGGGAGGTTTTTCCATTTCCTCAGTTCTGCTTTAATTTCCTTTTCCATGGTTTTAAAGTTTTCATCAAAAAGGTCCTTTCCATTCTTGGTTAATTCTTAGGTACTTTATTTTCTTTGATGCTATTGCAAAAGGAGTTGCTTTCCTGATTGTTGTCTCATTGCTCTCATTGTTGACCTATAGGAAGGCAGTTGATTTTTGAGGGTTAATTTTATACCCTGCTACCTTGCCAAAGTTTTGAATCAGCTCAAGGAGCTTGGGAGTGGAGTCTATAGGGTTCTTTAAACACAGAATCATGTCATCTGCAAAGAGGGAAATTTTCACTTCCTCTTTCACTATTTGGATCCCCTTTATGTTTGCTTCTTGCCTTTTTGCTCTGGCTGGGAATTCTCGTACTATGTTAAAGAGGAGAGGAGAGAGTGGGCATCCTTGTCTCCTTCCTGATTTTAGAGGAAATGGCTTTAGCTTTTCACCATTAAGTACAATGCTAGTCATGGATTTGTCACACACAGCCTTTTTTATACTGAGGAATATTTCATGGATTCCTAGTTTCTCCAGAGCTTTTAGCATAAAGGGGTGTTGGATCTTGTCAAATGCCTTTTCTGCATCTGTTGATACAATCATGTGATTCTCGTCCTTGCTCCTGTTGATGTGTTGAATTATATTAATTGATTTGTGTATGTTGAACCAGCTTTGCATCCCTGTGATGAATCCAGTTTGATCATAGTGTATAATTTTTTTGATAACAATATGAGATAACAGAGGGACAGCAAAAGAGATGAGAGATAACATAGTACATAAAGAAAAATAATCACTTGTATCGTTTTTGTTGCTATATAATGGAGGTGCTTTCATTTAGCGTCATAATATATGGCCTATGTATCTAGATTTTGTTCTATTATAAATCTCTGCTAGGAGAGCCCAAGGTTTCTACTGACTATGACAAATGAGGGAAACCACTGAGCCTATGTTCCTTTGAGTCTGGCTTACTTCACTTAATATGAGTTTTTTCTAAGACTTTCCATTTCTTTACAAATGGGGCGATGTCATTCTTTCTGACAGCTGCATAGAATTCCATTGTGTACAAATACCACATCTTGTTGATCCACTCATCAACTGAGGGGCATCTAGGTTGGTACCATATCTTGGCTATGATAAATAGTGCTGCAATGAACATCATTGTGTTAGATTGTGGATAATTGAGTGAATGCCAAGTAGTGGAATTGCTGGGTAATAGGGGATTTCTAGGTTTAGGCTAAACATATTGTTACAGTGTTTCACCTTATTATCTGATATACTGGATATGTGCGTATTTGCTTATTTGTAATAGGATAGGGAAGGGTGGAAAACAAGATGAGTGGTGGGGGTTGGGGGAAGGAAATGGGGACCAAGGCATGAGAAAGGGTATCAATGTATGTGAAGTAATGCACCTTCTATCTAGTGAACATAATGTAACCTTTCCATTAACCACAATAAAAATTATATGGAAAAAAAAAGAAAACAGGAAGTGGTGCTGCAGCTTAAGAACTCAGGGAGCACGCCCAGAGTTCAAGCCCATGACTGACCAAAAAAAAAAAGTTCGCTTTTCCAAAAATGCAGATTATTGCCCAATTATTGGAAGATAGAGGTCAACCTTATTCCTAGTCGACAAGAGTGTTCTCTCACTTGTTTGGCCCAAGATACCAAATAACCTGCATACATTTTTCCTAAAAGAGAACTATCATCTAAACTCTTATTAAATCATCATTCTACTAATTACTAAGGAAGTTAGTAAGGTCTTCGTAGATCCTTGAAATTTCACGTGATTATGGCAGATTAATACAATCATGATGAATATTTAGCAACTTATTTATTTAGAAATTTATTTACTTAATAATTTATTTTGTCAGCAACATGATGAATTACTTCTGGTTTTTGTCATGGCAAGTAGGCCACATCTTCATAAAGTAAGACAGAATGAGTTATTTTGAAAACTGTTAAAAGGCATGTATCATTTAAAAATATTTAGAATGCATATTTTAATTTTATAAGAAAGTTTAACCTGATTCAATAAATATCTTTATCAATTGTAAGTCATGAAAGTCCAAAGTTCAGCATACTGCCATTGTTATGAAATTATGCTGGCATGGCTGTAAGTAACTAATTAATCACAGATAACACGTAGGGATAGTATCCTCATTTCTTACTAGGATCCTAATCCTTATATTGGTGAATTAATTTTTAATATTCTAGTATCTGATTTATGAGATTATGCTCTCAAAATCTTATGGAATATGGAAAATTTATAATTATGAAAAGAATAAAAGGAGATAATCATACAAGTTTGCTTGCCAATTAGTAGCCAGAATAATCCATAGTTCAAGAGGGATTATATAAAATCAACTTAATTGGAAGTTTTCCTTTAATTAGGGCTCCAAGAAGATTGCTTCAGGAAATTAAAATTCAGTGCCTTTTTAAATAAGATATGACTTAAGGCAAGTTTTCATTTCTACCTATTAAGCCAATGATAAATTAGCATAGAAAACAAAACTGTTTTTAAAAATCCTGTTAATGCCCTATCACCATTCTTTTGCTTAGTTCCAAACTTGATGCCTTCCTGTGTTTTCATTCATAGCTATTCTAATAGTGTTTGCCTTTAATTTAAAGCATATATATGTATATAGATGCATATATGTCTGAAGATGCATATAGTCTAAAATCGTTTAAGGCCAAGCAAGTTCAAAATCAGAAATAATCCATCACAAATTAACAAAATATGGAGATATTGATATGAGAGTTCAGCAGAAATACTCATGGAAAATATATATTAGTAACAAAATTTCAGAAAATATACACATTTTATAAAGCTCATGATATAATAATTATGAATTTTGGCTAAAATCATAAAAACATAACACCTGATGTTTTTGCAAAGTCATGTCTCTGTCATACCCTCAGTCATCTTAATATTGAGCCATTAAATTATTGTTATAATTTCAAACATGATTCCATAATAACACACAAAAATGTACATTTAAAATTTACAATTAAATGATTGTCAAACCTGATTTTCTAATTTTAATCATTTGTAAATAATGTCATGCTTCCAATATTAAGCTTGTATAGTTGCATCTCTGCACATTGAATATGAGCTTCTTTAAGCCAAATGAAATAAAAATAATAATATGTAAATACTTTGATCCTTGAATTCATTGGAGAATAAAAGAGAATAAGCTTTCATTTTAGTGTTTAGAAAGTTAGGAAACTGTCCTGGGTCTCTGAAATAAGAAAATTATCTTCAAGCCTACACGAAATGGTATATTTAGACTTCAATTATAGAAATATATTGGAACCCGGCTACGTGGCTCACGCCTGTAATCCTAGCTACTCAGGAGGCTGAGATCTGAAGATCACAGTTCAAAGCCAGCCCAGGCACTAAAGCCTATGAGACGTTTTTCTCCACTAAAAAACCAGGAGTGATGCTGTAGCTCAAAGGATAGGTCAGTATCCTTGAACTGTGGAGCTCAGGAACAATGCCCAAGTCCAGGGGTAGGGTGAAATCTTTGAATTGAAGAGCTTAAGGACAGCACCCAGGCCCAGATTTCAAGCCCCATGATTGCAAAAAAAAAAAAAAATTAGAACATGATACCAAAATAAAATCCAGAGTAAACAACTTTGTAAAGCAAAACCTGAATGAAAACTAGGAAATAAGTATTGTATGTCTTTCAAATAAACAAGCAAATTTACTCACTACCATGTCAGAATACAAAAAGGGAAAGTAAAATATTAATGTTGCGTTATACTTTAAGGGCTTAACAACAGTCAATAAAATGATTATTTTTAAGTTACACTGTGAATACAGATTTTGAAAACTATTTTCTCACCCATTTGAAATATTGAGATACTTAGTCGGTACTCTCTGTGTGTAGGTGCACGTATCCGATTTTCTAAGAATTCCTTTTTTTTTCTTTTTTCACAGTTCTTTTATTGCTTTGGCTATTTCAGCAAAATTATGATTATGAAGAGAGGGACTGAGAAAGAGCTATATAAACTGATAAATTTATAAGCATTAGTTATTGTCAAAAACTTTAGTTTAGACATGGATTTTATTGAGTCTTAAATGCTTGCTATATTCTTAGTTGAACATCTGCATTTGGTTGTTTATAACCAGCTCGCTCTTTTCATAATTTGATTGCATATGAATTAACAGTTCTATTCAGGTCACATACCAGAAGTAAATAGTTTTATTTTTATTTAATCATACTTCCTTAAGCTGAAAGTAATTTTGAGTTTTTCTTTCATAATCAGTAAAAGTTCATACTAATGCTACCACCAAAGAATGATTAAACCTTTAAAATAAGTCATCTATGTATTCATTAACTCGTAATATAGGTAGGACAATGCTATAAGAACTGTTTCAGTGGCTTATTTTGAAAGGTGTGTGTGTGTGTGTCTGTGTGTTGGTCCTAGGGCTTGAACTCAGGGCCTAGATAGTGTTCTTGAGATTCTTTTTCTCAAGGCTAATTTCTCTACTAGTTGAGCCACAACAACACATGCAGGTTTTTCTGAAAAGTTTAGTGGAGTTAAGAGTCTTCTGACTTTTCTGCCCAGGCTGTCTTTGAACCATAAGCACAAGTAGCTGGAATTATAGGCATGAGCCACCAGCACCCAGGGTGAAAGAACTTCTAAATGGAAAAAAGACAACTTTTTGACAATTAATGAGATGAGAATCTATCTATCTGTTTATGTACCTATCTATCTTCCATCTTATAAAGAGTATCTCTATATATGTCTATATATTTAATATATTAAATTTTGGCATACGTATAAATACATATGGCCTTTCAACCTAGAAGTAGATCGATGGATAAATGACTAAATCTCCTTCTCTCTCTCTCTTCCCCCCATCTAATTTCCATGGTATGGATATTTATTGGGTGATAAAGGACAGTGAAATTATGCGATCTAAAGGAAAATATAAAGAGCTGGAAAAATCATCAAGCAAAGTGAAATAATGTGATGAACAAAAATATTTATTGTGCATGCAGCCATGCATTATTGATAAACGTAAAAGGATATTAAAACAATAGGGAAGTTTGGGGGGAAATAGAAGGGAAAAAGTGGAAAGGTGAGTAATAAAATTGGATAGGAGAAAGGTGAAAGATGATGATGCTTTGGTAATATTGTCATTAACCCCATTACTTTTTTTTCAATTTATGTAGACTATTAATAATGGAAAGAAGTGAAATATGCCACTATAATTTTCTACTTTATTGATAACATTTAATCATAAATTATAATATTGAAAGTCTGGACTTTATTTGTATTGTGCTTTTACTATAGAATTCTATTGTTTGTCTCCAAAAGTAAAGGAGTAAAGAGATATGGAATGGGAACACTTGCTTCTTAAAAGCCCTGGTGTGAAAATTGAGTGTCACACAGTTTTATTCAGTTCCCACTGTGAGAACAATTTCATGGAGATGAGATTCTCTTCCATGGCTACAAAGCAAAGTGAAAACAAAATACATCTGTATACAAATTATTAGATCACTGATGGAAATAATAGACAAATTGTTTCCCTCTGGGAGAGCAAAATATAACCAACTCAATAAAACTCACAGCTCCAGTACTCTCAATAAAAATAAACTCATCAGTGTGTAGAGTTATTTCAAAAATGAAGGTAGTTGAGAAGAGATGGTACACTCCATCAGATTCTATGTCGCAATTCTGAGATATTAACTTTGATTCAAAAAGGGAGATTATTTATATCAGTATAGAACTATTCATTATTCGCCTGTACCTCTGTTTAGGACTCTCTTCTATTTGATTTCCTATGGAATAGAACTGAATAAGATTATGTTAAGTGAGACAAACCAAACTCGCAAAGACTGATATGTCGAATCCAGACTTTAAAATAATAACATAACATGAATTTTTAAAGGAAGACTATTTTGGGTGAAACTAATAGATGGGAAAAGGAAGTGAATATGATAGAAATATATGGTTTGAGTGCACTTAATGAGGGTACTATACAGGAGTATTAATAATATGACAAGGAAGTCCCTTTGTAAAGTTAAGGATTTTTAAAAAATCTTTACAGTTCTACACACATATACTTCACAGGTCCATCTATGTGTCTCAAAAAGAAAATAGCTGATTCTATTTACTTCTATATTACATATTGCAAATAAATTGAGAAAGTGTCCCTATTGTACCACTTTATTGGAAATGAGAATAAAATAAGTAATAATAGTACTAACACAGAAAAATAGTGCTCATTTTCTTCCTGTAATATCACCTATCACAATTCTCCTTTCAGTATCTTAATTTATATAGGGTAATTTAATATAAAGGAGGCTAAAATAGCTATTGCATGCAATACAGCACAGGCATGAAACAAGGGATCAAATACTGAGACCAATATTGGCCAGCATTTCCAGATTCAAACAGAATTACAGTGTTTTCAGTAATTGCTGAGTAACTTAAAAGACTGGTATGTTAGTTTTTAAACTAACCTTTATGGAATAGCTGGAAAATGCAAGTATTAGAGATTTTAAGAAGGTTCAGAAATTAATGTGAAAGAAAATAAAATTTTAGATGATGTAAATATGTCTATTTATAAATATCATTTTGATTTCAAACCAAGTAATAATAGTTTATGTGTAATGATATCATTTAGAATGACTGTATTTATGAACTTAAAGATTTAACAGTGACTTTTAGATCTTTCATTTAACTAATAATACAACCAACTTATATCCAGATAAACTTTTTTTTTTTTTTTTTTTTTTTTGCCAGTCCTGGGCTTGGGCTCAGGGCCTGAGCACTGTCTGGGTTTTTTTCTACCACTAAGCCCTATATTTTTCTATATATGTGGTACTGCACTCTACCACTAGGCCAAACTCCCAGCCCCTAGATAAACTATTTTTGAAAATATCATTTGGCCCTTAAGTCTGAGTATCTGTAGAAGAAATTTATCACAGTATAAACATTCATCTAAAGGGATACTGATTTGTACATTAAAATAATATCATATTGCTTTCTATCATTCTTGTTACATAGTGTCATGGATAAAAATACCTAGACACAAAAGAATAAAATTCCATTTCAATTTTGTAATATGCTAAAGCAGAAAAACCAGTTGTATCTAGAGAACACAAATTGATTACAAAAAGTAAGAGAAATTTGTTTTGGAAATCATGCAGTGGTGAGTCTCTAATTTAGGCTGATTTCTTGAAGAAAGCATTACATTAATTTATCTAATGTATTTTAATAACATCTCACTTTAAATGTTAGATAACAACTAATTATAAAGTGCTTAGAAATTTATATTTGTTATCTGCTATTTTGTTAATTCTACAATCAGCCCTTTAATTTTTGTTTAATATTTTCCTCCCAATATTATGAAAATATTATTCATAAAATTTGATCTTTATAAGAAAATTACATCTCACATAAATTTCTCTAGGTTTACACAGTAACAAATTTTAGTAGAAGATATCAAAGGCAATTGGTATGAAAATTTTGTCTGTGTTTCTATACTCTAGCACTGAGACATTTCCCTTTTATCTTTTCAACTGTATATATTAATGCTGTTTTTAATCTCTGTTTTCCTAGTAAACAAAATGGCTCCTTAATAACCATTAAAGTTTTTTTTTCTCAGCAATCCTCTTCAGTTTTATACATCCCTGAATAGGCATTTACATATATTCGGTTTTAAATAGTTCATTAGTACATAAAATACTCATATGATTACTTGATTAACTTTTATATTGCAGAAAGTCATGCTTTTAGAGTGTAAATGACTTTCAAGTTATAACTTGCGGATGTTATAGGCTCATTGTTGCAGTTTAAATTGCTTCCCTTCAGAGGAAATGGCCCCAGATCATCACATAATTCTATTTAAAGTTTATCACAAGACTACCTTTAAAAATAACTAAAGTGTCTTATTAATATTTCAAATGTAATTAAGTTAAGCCTACAAAAATAACTGATCATTCACATTAAAGTCTTAAACTTAACCACAGGTGACTGGTATATTTTTTGAAGAGGTAAATTTGTTACCTCTTTACTTTTCAAGCAAACTAAGCAAATTCTTATTTATTTTTCTGGTATGAGAAATTTGTGTAGACAATTAGCAAATGAGTATGCCATGAAATTCATATACTAGAAAGTTAATTATCAAGGCAAATTTATTTTCAAAATTTACTTGGCTTTTTAAACGTGTAAATTTTTTCTATCAAAGGATGGCATATTCTCCAAGTGAATCAAATGCTTTGATTTATAACACAAAGTTCAGTGTGATATTTCAAAGTTGTCTTAAGTAATGTATTAAAAAAACTTAAATAATATAACTGAATTTTGAGGTTAGCTGTCAGTTTTACTTGTCTTGTATTTACTTATAGTAGAGAGTGACCATGTTCAGATGGGCTTGAAGTATTGATTTTAAAGCTTGAAAGCCAATGTATTTGCCCATTTATCACCCATAATTATTTTAGAGCATCATTCATTTTAAACTTGTTTAAAAGTATTGCACTCTCCAAAATCATATTTCATGTGAAATTTGTTTAGATTTTAATTATACTTTATACTCTCATAATTAGATTTAAAAATAATTTTCACTTAGAAAATAACTATGGAGGAAGTACCAGTTAAAATATTTGGTTAATGTGTTCAAAGAGCTATAGAGTTATGCAGGCATGGCACTTGAATAGCATTCCATAGAATCATGCCACCTAATTACCTTGGAGTATTTGACATGGAGGCAAACATCCAAAATGTAGTTAAGTGACTAAAGCATGGATTAACTTTTCCAATTGCAAAGCAAAATCATTCCTTTAAACAAAATTGGCCTGAGAACACATTATACCTTAGATCAATCCTCATCTAACTTTTATTGCTATTAGACAATTAAAGTAGTAAACAGAAGTCAACACTTAGTATAGCTGAATTCAATTACTGAAAGTACATTACTAAGGAAACTATAGTTAAAAATATATACTACCCCAATGATGAATAAGGATATTCATCATAAATAGCAAAAGCATGTACAATTATTTTTATAAAGTAAGATCTTGATTATATATAGTATTGTTTTTACTATTTGGTAATAAATCTTTAAAATTTCTTTTAAGTAGTAGTTCCTATTTTTATGCATATATTGTTGCCCTTGACCAAATTTAAGTACTTCAATCCATTTATCAATGCTAAAATTATTTTGATATTTGGTTAACTTATAAAATTTGCAGAATCTAAGACTTATTCTTGACTTACAAATAAAATTTCATAAAATTTCCTTTAATTTTGGATGTCATTAAATGGTAATTGTACTGTTACTATGTTAAAGAGGTCAACATGAAAATATGAACATGACTCCTATCCATATTTGAAATACTGATAAACAATGCCAATCTCTCAGAATACATTAAACTGGAATTGTAAAATAAGAGGAGTTGATGCCTGAAAAATGTAATGATGATGTTGATATATACAGTGGGAAGGAAGATGCATATTAGGGAGAGGAAAGTAGTTCTCTGGATATATGACAGGAATTGTTTTGAGTATTAGGGACATAGCTTGTTTTTCTTCAGCTGCATTTCACATTTTATTTCATCTCTCTCCTTCATTTAACTAGAAACTCTTCTTCATTCCTACATATTTTCATGATATATTTAGGCCATTTATAAATAGTTAGATTTAATCATCAAGGTAAGCATTCATATAGCAATTATTGCAAATTAACCACTTTAATGTTAATCATTTCTATTTGTGTTTTTCAAACTTGATTTATGTCCTTAAAGGAGGTAACTTTACCATCCTCCTAAGATTCTAAATTTTGAGTCATTAACACCCGTTAAAAATAAAGGGGATCACCTTGAGCTCCCAAAATGCCAATCAACTGGAAAAACACCAGCTGGCCTTAATCTTTCAGCATCGCACTTTCTTCTGACTTGTGTCAGCAGGCTAGCAGGTATTCTTTTTATAGAAACAGAAACTTAGCAGATATAGCTGCGGTTCCTTTCTTGTCAAAGTGAAATTTTCTCTTTCCCAGCTGTATCCACACACACCGCACAACACACACACAGACACAACTGCACACAAATATACACTTGGAGATTAGTAACGTGTTAGTGAAAGTTGGGTAACCAGATCAAAATCCTGCTGTTATATTTTATATTAAATGTTTTAAAGCTGAGCTCTGGAATCTCAAGCCTGTATTTCTAGCTACTCAGGAGGTTGAGATCTCAGGATTGTGTTTCAAACCTAGCCCAAGCAGGACATGTCACTGTGGCTCAAGTGGTAAAGCAATAGCCTTGAGCAAAATAAGTTCAATGACTGAGTGCATGCCCAGAGACCAAGCCCCAAGGCAGGCAAAATAAAAAGCTTTATGGTTCATTGTTCAGAGAAAGATTTTTTTTTCATTTCTGGCATTTATTGTGAGTGCATTTTTTCAGTAAATAAGTAGTAAAAAACTAAAGTGAACAGGTAAATAGTATAAACAGAAGTAATTATATAATAATTAGTTAAATTATATTTAAAATTAACTATTTATTAGTTAAATAAAAATTTTAAAAGACATGGAAGCCAAGGAATAGCCATAAAAGTGAACTAAATATTCTATTCCAGTTTAAAAAATTTTCACCTGCATTTCCCTCATAGACTCTCAGATTGTTCTGATTCAATCTCCTTGCCTATTCTTTTGTGCTCTTATTTTTAAGGCTCATAAGTCACTGTCTCCTTTTCTATGGTACTGTATCCCAAAAAAGATGAAGAGGAAATAGATGAAACCTAAAATAACCATTTCTTACAATAAGTAAAGGTTAAAACATTTATACAGTGATTCATGTAGACATCAAGAGAGTTGCAAATATATCTAGGGAACAGTGGTATCCACATGCAGTCTGCATGTCAGAGTGATGATGGCATCTATTCACAGTTAGCATGTCGGAGGAATGACGACAGCACACACTCACTATGAAGAGGTCAGGAGAATAGGTCCATGTGTCAGGGGAATGATTTCACCCACATACAATCAACAAGGCAGGAGAATGATGGCATCCATGTGTCGGACCTCTACAGGACAAGAAGTATTATCTGATATATTTAGTCTTCCATTGTTTGCCTGGCATTGTCAGGGCAATGGGAATCTCTGGATATTAGGCCTGCTCTTTTAGGGCTCACTAGTTTTGTTGTACTAAGTTCCTATTGCTGTATCATGAGCCATTCTACATATGAGATGTTTGGACGGTTATTTGGGAAATGAACTCTCATTTTTTTTTTCTTTCTGAGAGATTCTAATGGCAGTCTTTTAGATCCTAGTTTTTGGAATAGTTCAGAGTATGAGTATGAACAATTGCCTTTATAGACTCATAGATAATACAATAAATCAATATAACCTTTATATTCAGTTTTTTAATATTGTGTATGTCTTTAATCTGCCTATATTTTAAATGTAATCGTAAGTCTTTTGTTTTAATACTCCAAGGCATAATTGTTTATTTCCTATTGCGACTTTTTTGACTACAAAAATACTCCAGGGCAGGACTGTGTGGCTCATGCTTGTAGTCCTAGCTACTCAGGAGGCTGAGAACTGAGAATCGTGGTTCAAAGCCATCTCGGGCACTAGTCCATGAGACTCTTATCTCCAGTTAACCACTAGAAAACTGGAAGTGGGCCTGTGGCCCCAGGAGTGGAGTGGTAGCCTTGAGCTGAAGAGCTCAGGAATAGAACTCAGGCCTAGAGTTCTAGTCCCAGGACTGACACAAGAAAAAAAGAAATACTCCAGAAAATTTTCTTATTTTATTAAGTACACATACGAAAATTTTAGAAAATGTGACTAGTGATGAACTCTGTGGAATCAAACTTAAATATCTTCAATGTGATAAAGCTTTACAAATGTCTACACTCTTAATTAAGTAATTAACAATATTTAGTTTTATGATCTAATTGATAGAGAGCCATATCTCATTAAAAAATTACTTCTTTGATTTCTAGTGAATTTCTAGTGAGTGTCTATGTTGAATGGCTGCCAGATTTCCTCTTCCACAATTTACTTATATCATTTCTTTTATTTCCTATTAATTGGGTGTTTTATGTGTCACAAAAGTGAATTGATATTTGACTTCATCTTTTTTTTTGTCAATCTTGGGCCTTGAACTCAGGACCTGAGCACTGTCCTTGGGCTTTCTCAAGGCTAGACCACTTGTGCCATAGCACCACTTCTGTCTTGTTTTCCATGTATATTGTACAGAGGTCTTCATTGCATGCTAGGCAAGCACACTACCACTAGGCCAAACTTCAGGCCTGATGACTGCATCATTTAGTGATAACATATATCTTATCTTGTTTTGTGGCTTTTCTTTCCTTAGTTATATTTTGATATAATTTTTTTCTTTCAATTTTCCCATCATTACATAGCAATCTCTATCTCCATATGAGATACTAGTTTAAGTTTGGTAGGAAATTTTTTCCTGCTTGAGCACAATAAATTCTTTCTTCTTTCTTCTTTTTTTTTGTTATTTGCCAGTTCTGGGGACTGAACTCAGGAACTGAACACTGTCCTTGAGCTTTCCTCAGGGCCTGAGCACTCTCCTTCATGGTTAGAGCTCTACCACTTGAACCACCACACCACTACTGGCTTTTCTATGTATATGGTACCAAGTAATCAAACCCAGGTCTTCGTGCATGCTAGGCAAACACTTTACAATTAGGCCAAACTCCCTGCTCTGAGTATAACAAATTCTATGGGCATTATTTTCTTATCTTTTGCTCATTTAGACTTTAATATAAATTCATTTTATGTATGCATATGAACAGTGGCAGTGTTTTCTTGGATCAATAATAGTTATCTTTACAAATTTCATGTTTTAATTGTTGGGTCATATGAATATTGATGATGTAATAAACTTCACATCATTATAAGATTTTAAATAGGTTTGTGTAGTATATGCTCATGTAATATTTTCTGTGCTTTCAAAATTCATTAATTTTTTAATTTTAATTTTTAATTTAATGCTTTGTTCATTGCTCAGCAGAGTAATAGAAGCTTACTTAGCAATTTTGTTCTTAAAATATGAATTATAACTTTTTGGAATTTTTATGCATATATACACATTTGACACAATGTAGTTTTAGATATAATATAGGAAAATCCTAACGTTATTAAATGAAGGTAGTTCATTGCTAGCGGATTATGCCCGTAATTCTATCTACTCAAGAAGCTAGATCTGAGGACTGTGGATCAAAGCCAGTCTAGGCAGGAAACATACTATAACATTATATTCAATTAACCATGAACAATTGATCTACGGCTCCAGTTGTAGAGTCCCAGATTTTAGCATAATTGCTGAAGGATAGTGCTCACGCCCTAAATTCAAGCCACATGATCACACACACACACATACACACACACACACACACACACACATCAGTGAAGATGTAACACAAGTCAGGAATCACAGTTATTCAGCAGATTGGTGTATAAGGATTGAACTTTGAGGATAGCACAGGCAAAACTTGAAACTCCACAATTTTATGTATTAAACAAACTGAAACAAAAATGGGCAGGCTCAAGTTGATACCTGAGTTCAACTCTAAGTATAACAATAAAAATAAAGCCCAAATCAGTACTAAATATTAATGTGTTTCAGAGGTAGTAACCTGCATGGTGCAGATTCTGAAGATAGAAACATCTAACAAGAAGATAGAAATATTTTCCGTGATGGAAACTACTCTATCTCTTCTAGAGGCTCATAGTAACTGATGGTCACTGAAAAGAATAGAGTTATTCTTTATTAAAGAATAATTATTAAAATTTTTTCCTTGCTATTTTTCTGTCAAAAGCTACCTTCAATTCTATCAATTTAAAAAGATATATTTTCACTATTTTGTCTATAAATAGTTTAATCATAGTATTCATAAAATCATGCACATAGAAATGTGTAAAATATTTTTCAAACTATGTCTGGCAAATATAATATAATTTTTTCTTTTTATTTCAAATTTTATTTTATTCTTCAGCTTCACCATATCTCTTAGGTCGTTGAAAATGAACCAGCTGACATGGTTTCCCAACTCTACTGACAAAATTTTAATAACTGTGAACATTTTCAGTAAGTGTGAACTATATATATATGTGTGTGTGTGTGTGTATGTATGCATATATACACATGTACATAAACATATATATATATGTGTCCATATACACATATAAGGATATATAAGTATTTATGCATATTGCATTGGAAGTAATAGTCCTATTGTTTGAATATTAAATGTTGGGAATTTTTCTTCTGAAGGTAAAATTACTTATTTTTTGCCAGTGCTGGACTTGAACTCAGGGCTTAGGCACTGTCCTTGGACACTTTTGCTCAAGGCTAGTGCTCTGCCACTTGAGCCACAGCACCACTTCCAGCTTTTTCTGAGTATATGGTACTAAGGAATTGAACCCAGGGCTTTGTGCATGCTAGGCGAGCTCTCTACCACTAGGTTACACTTCTGGGCCCCTGAAGCTAAAATGACTTCTGTTTGTCAAATGCAATCACCAGGTTTTGTCTCCCTAGAAGACACCAAGTTTAATGTTACTGGCCACTTTTTGAAGTTTTTCATCTCTCATAATTAATAAAAACATTTGAGTCCTGAATCCCTATATCTCTGAGAAACTGGACTTTCATTTTTTCAATATTCATCAATGGATTTCCCAAGATGTTTTTTACTTATTTTTTAACATTTGAATATTTTGCTCTCTTAAACTATCTATTATATACTGACCATTCTCAAATCTGTAGAAATCTCTTACACAAAGTGTTTTAGCGTTCAGATATAAAATAATGCTAGTTCTCAAAATCCAACAGGATTGAAAAGTAAAAACTACATCAATGTGCTTGATACTGTTGATTAAAAAATTAATTGTAAAGGTGATGTGTAGAGATTACAGTTACATAAATAAGGAAATGAGTACAATTCTCGTGAACATTGGTTCCCTCTCACTGGTTTTCTCCTACTATCATTCCCTATCCTGACTCCCCTTCCTACCACGTTGTAAAGTTCATTTCTAACATAGTGTCTTGTGAGGATTACTGTTTCATTGGTTCACCTTTATTTTGTCATCCATTCTGTACTGCTGGTACAGTTGCTATTTGTTCTGTTTATTTTTCTATATTCCTTTGTCTTTGTGGATGACTTACAATCTTGTCACATTGGAGCCTAGGAACTCAACAACACTGATCATTTTACTCTTTATAGCCATATCCACTTCATTTATATATCCTGATAGTTCAATATACTATGTCTTATTCTCTTTTGATAAGCACTAGTAATTAAAATTTAAGTGTTAATTTTTCTCTTGAGTTTGATCTATTTTACTATAAACTATTTCTACACAAGTGAATCTCAGAAATCCTTACCTGACTATGCTCCTTTTTTTCTTCCTGGAGTTCTATGATAACTTCAAGTACATTATATCCTTCATTGATTTAAACATGGTGTTTTCCAAACACATATTTTTTATAATTATATGCTGGAAATGTGCAGTTCCTGGATCATCCAATCTTAGCACTGTAGTTTTGAATGTTCAGAATTTTTCTATATAATCCTATGAATGTCATTAATTTGTTTTCATCAGCACACACTTTTAGAATCTAGAGAGTCATAAGACAGTGACACATTAATAACACTGAATGTTTGAGAAAATAATAGTGACTTAAGGAGGGATTAAATAAATCCAAAAATATGTATGTTTTAGTTTGCTTAGTGTTATGGTTTGTGACACATTGTTTTTATTTTAGTTTTAGAACTGGTTTTAATTTTTTTATTATGAATCTATTCTCTATTATCTTCTCAAAATTAAACAAAATTAATATTTTATTTCAATATTTTTCCTGGGAATATTTAGGAGTTGATTTTGGTAAATGTCTTCTTTCAATGAAAAACAAAAAATTCTATGCTTATTGGGAAAAGCAATTCCATAATTCTGTCCTCAAAGATACCATAGATCCTTATTGATTATGTCAATATCATAAATACTAATGTTATGGTCAAAATGACAAGGTTTTCAAAGTCTGAATTAAACACATATTCTTTTCTGTTAAGGGAATATATTTATTATAAAAAGACACTCAAGACATAAATTTTATTTTGTTTGGAAATGGACTTTATTTTCAGTTACTTAAATTTTTAAAGCTCTGTTAACAAATATACAGCTGGATAGTAGCTTGGATAAGGGATATATTTATAACCGTAGATATTATGAACAGCCTCCCAATGTTGTTTTTTAGGGCATAATCCCAATTTCTTTTTAATTCACTTGTCATACAGATAGTCTTCACTAGCTGTTGCACAGGGTATGGTTTTTTTCATAGGAACTTAAGGGACAATCAGTGGTCTCAGAGCCAACTAAAGAACAAAAAAAGAATTATAAAGAGAAGTGCTTTTAGACATAAATATATTGATGTACATGTTAATAATGGGCAGTGATTCCTTTGGGCCTTAATATTTAATCTTTTAACCTTACATGATATCTAAAATTGCAACCTTAATTATGTCTTTGGACACATTGCACATATCTCATTTTATTTTACTAACAAATTCCTTTCAATCTATGTAGAAGTAATATTTCAGTCTTATCAGAAACGTGAAATGCAAATGTGCAGTTTCATGTTTCAGATTAATGAGCCTAATTGGGAAACATTTTTAGCAGAAAGAACAGATATTACTCACATAAGTGGAAAGCAAACTAGCTATTGCCAGTCAGGTATGGAGACATGAAAGTATGCATTTTTAAAAGAGCAATATACAGTTCTATAGATTTACCAAAAACCACTGAGTTATACACTTTATATAGATAAATTTTTTTGCCAGTCCTGGAATTGAGTTCAGGGCCTGAGCACTGTTCTTGAGATTTCTCAAGTCTAGAGCTCTACCACTTGAGCCACAGCACCACTTCCAGCTTTTTTTCTATGTATGTGGTATGAGGGAATTGAACCCGGGTCTTTGTGTACATTAGGCAAGCACTTTACCACCAGGCTAAACTCCTGGGCCCAAATAGATAATTTTTGCAGTGTTTATATTGCAATAAAAATATAAATCATAATCAATAATTTAAAAATCCCAAATCTTATGAGCATTAAATAATGTCAATACTTTATGCCACAAAATATCTCCATGAATATACAGGTTTTAATTGGATGCTATCTACAATTTTCAGAGTCTTTTTAAGTTTCATACAACTTTTATAGAATTATTTTTATTGACTCAATTTAATTCTGAATTCTGTCATATCTAGAGACTATTTCTGTGAAAAACTATTTATGATATAAATATATATGCATACTATTTATAATTATATATAGAATATGTAATGATTACAGTAAATATTTTGGTTTTAATTTATTTTAAGCTTTATTCCAGAGAATAATTTCAGTTCATGTAAATTTGGAAGGTATGCACTGTCCACCTCAGGGAACAAGTAGCAATCTATAATTACTCACATAAAAAAGATAAAAACATTCAAGCATACAATCTGTAATTGGCAGCACAAAAGATTGTGCTAATGTGCATTTCAGTAAATAATGTTATAATTATGTAACCTATAAAATGTGCTATGCCTTACTATTCATTTCAATTTTGTCATTCTAAGAATGTACAGATTCACAGCAGTATTACACTTTCATACTGGAAACATGCTGGCCACACACATAGATCAAAAATAACATCTTTTATTAGTTCATGTTTGTAAAAACATAGTTTACATAGAAAATTAAAACTTTGTAGACATAACATGATTTAAATTTTAATTTATTTGGAGGTACTAACATTTATCGAAGGCAAAAAAATGCTTAGAAATTCTCAGTGAATTTTGTTATTTTTTGAACATTCAAAAGTTTAAACGGTTGCAAGTACCAGAATGTTTTACTTAGTAAGGTTCAAAATGTTCACATGTATGTTAACGTCATATACAAAATAACTAAATAAACCATCTAACTATTCTATATGATTAAAAGGACAAAAAAACCCTTTTTTAGCTATTTCATAATTTGTCACAGGCTAGCAAAGTAATAATTTGTGGATAGTGTAACAATATTGACTGTCATCAAACATATTTTGGGAGGTGTCCAAAATATGCTTCTACAATTTATAGTAGAATTTCACATGTCTAACTCCACTGCTATATATCTGTGCTCAGGATTTATGATTCTAGTGTATGTTTTCATCTCAATTTCTGAGATAAGCTCTTCGAACTATAATTAAATGGGTAAAAGTACAAAATACTTTTCTTTCAGTGTCAAAAATTGTTTACAAAAGAAAATTAAAAGTTTATTGATATAACATGATTTAAATTTTCTGTGAAAATTATTACAAAGTAATCAACACTATGTTGCCATTCAATATCCTCAGACATCTTTTAATTTTCTAATCTTACTCACATTTCATACATATTCATGTTTGACTATCCACTGAAATTTTCTTTCTTCTGGTTTTTTGAAATTTTCCTTCTACAGTGATTCAATGACATATTTTCCTCATGACACAGCCATGTAAAAACTATCAAGTTTTCATAAGGACATACATTTCAAACTTGGTGTACAATATTGCACACACACACGCACCCACGCTTGCCATTATGAACTACGTTTTTCATTTAATCAAATTATCAAAAAGTTCAAAAGTTCCCCCAAATTGGTTCTCATTTAAATTTTCTTAGCTTTTTATTTTATTATTTACATATTAATAACCAAAAAAGCTATTGAAGTCAATAAGTTTTCTTGGGCCTGTTCAAGAAATGAGGTTATAAAGGGCAAATTGCCTTAAAATCCAGAGAGAAGAGAAAATGCAGTTAAAGCTGAGGTCTGCTAATCTGGAACAGGAACAACTGAGGATACGGATTGGTTCAGGAAATTTACTAAAAGGTAACTTTCATGAAGTCGTGGTGGCTGCCTATAAGAAAAAAAAGCCAGCTGGAGCACAAAAGGATCTGAAACTCTTAACTCCAATTAACCTCTAGAAAACCAGAAGTGGAGCTGTGGCTTATGGATAATAGAGTTGTAAGACGTTCAGTTTTTGGATATGTAGTACACAGAAGAATCCAAAGACAAGAGTCTAGAGAAAAAAGAAACAAATTAGAAGACTTTGGAATCTGCCTAATATAAATGTCAATGTCTCAATTCTTAGCCATTTTAACACATTTTAACACCAATCCTTTCATTAAAGTTTGATTTAAGTCAGTTTCTACTGCTACATATAGTGCATCTGGTATTCCACAAACAAATAATAAAATGTTCCAAAAGATGAGAAAAGACATTAAGTCAAATAAACATTGTGACAAGATTTACACATAATGCAAATCTTGGTATTATTTGAGTGGTAAATTAACATCACTAAAATTAATATGCAATTATGTCCAGTGGAGGAAGAAGTTGATAACAAGTGAAATAGTTGCATTAGAGAGAGAGAGAGAGAGAGAGAGAGAGAGAGAGAGAGAGGGAGAGAGAGAGGGAGAGAGGGAGAGAGCGAGAGAGAGGGAAACTAGGCTAAAATCAAGAGGAAATGGTAAAAGGAGAATACTTTCATGGGCTCATCAGTGCACTCAACATATCTGAAGGAATAATAAATGAATATGAAAATAGAGCATTAATTAAAAAGTGCTCAAAAAAGACTCAAAAGATTTAGGACACAATCTTCAAAGTTTGAACAAGTATAAATGGAATGATAAAAAGGAAATACTGAAGGGAGAAAATACTGAAGAAAAGTGATATAAATACTAATATCAAATCACAGAGTAAGGAACTTCTGGGAAAAGAAAACAAGTACACTTATTAAAAAAACTCAAAGAAAAATGTCTTGCAGATAGATCCATTTTCCTATATCTAATCTTGAAAAATACATTTTAAATTATCAAAATACTTGTTATATCAATTCATAAGTAAGAATCATAGATTGATATAACTGCTTTGTGTATTCCTATGAATGCAAAATATAAATAAATGCTTCCATGAAAAAATTCATCAAGTTTTATCTAGGATGGGTTAATTATGAGATGAAACTTTAGTGTAAGCATTTTTCTTAAGAGGAAACAGTTCTGATATTTAGTGAAAACACTGATTCATACGCTTCTCTTGTTGATCACATGCAGTTTTCTCTCCTGAATGCTATGCTGTACTTTTGGGAAACTTGACATAAATATGTATTTATTTATATTTTAGGTAAATTAGAATATCTATGGAATGTCTACAGAATTTATATATGTTCTTCATGCTGTTACCTTTCTATCAATCTTACTGCTTAGTAATTGATAATGTTTTATGATAGATATTATTCCTCACAAAGACAGCTTATATTCACATTAATCAACTTAGTGATTTGGGGCAAGATGTCTATCCATTTTGAAATGTTCAGATCCCTGGTGACAGGGTACCAGACATATCAGAAATAATCTCATGACACCATAATTATTTTTGAATTTTTTTTACTTGTGCTAATTAAATTTCAGTAGTTTTACCATTTTTGTTTTATATATGATAAATAATTTTTATACATCCTAAAACTCTGACTCCAGAACGATGCCCTATGACCCACAAAAAAGACATATAACTGATCATGAAACTCATTAGTTATCTTAAATTATTTCATTAATTCTGTTATCAACACTATTTATGATTTTCACAATGTATCAAATATGCATATTTGTACAAGATTTATTAAAGTTTTGTAGTTTTCAAAACTAAGATATCTAAAGAATCTACTTATTCTTGATTTTTCTTACAAAGATTGGGAAAGACAAAAAACACATGACTGATAATTTCACCAAATAGAATGAGTAATACAAGTCAATTAAACCTGTTAAGCCATTTCAACAAAGAATCTGAAAATATTTAAAAATGATTCTACTCACTATTTAGTCCAGTAATTATATATAATTATTTTCAAATTTGAGTTTTGAAATTACTTTAAAGCATTTTAGTCTATTAAGAAATCATCAGACTATCTATATCAAAATTTTACACTTATTGTAGTTGTATTTAATTAATTATATCTTTCATTAACATGATTTAGAAGACAATTTTCATCTGGAGGAAATAAAAATAGAAACATCACTTTTATTAATTTATTTTAGAATATTAGCATGTTTATTAATTTCCATTTTCCACAATTATTTTGACAAATTTCTTACTGTTAGAATCTGTGAGAATAGAACACACATTTATCTTTACACATCATAGCACAGAACCACTTATAATCTCTATTTCTTCAAAATAGCCCACAACTAATTTAGGCAAATGTCTCTGTTCACTTGCTTGCTTGCTTGCTAGTGCTTTTTTTTTTTTCCTATGGTACAGGGGCTTGAATTTAGGGTCTTACATTTTCATCTGTTTTTTTCATAGAAATCTGGTTCTCTACAACTTGCGGCATACCACCACTTCGGGATTTTTTCTCCTTATTTGAAGATATGTATTTCAGATTTGTTTGATTGCTAATCCTTGGATTCTCAACCTCTTGAATAGCTAGGATTATAGGCTCAAATAACAAGCATTTGGCTTAAGTCTCTATATTTTACATAAGTGACTTTTAGAAACCCCTTTGGCTTTGATAATAAGAAGGTTGTTTACATTGCAGACATTTTATCTTCTATATTGTCTCTACTAACTATAATTTTATTTCAAATATTCACACTATTCCTAACATTCATTTTGTATTTGAGTTCAAACATTGAGCTGAAAACTTTCAAATGTGGCTGTCCATTAGAGCCTGTGTTATTTATGTTGCACCAGCATAAGGCAACAATCAAAATATGAGTATTTGAAAATGAGAAAGTGATATTGTCTCGACTTCTGATTATTTTCCACTTTAACATCAAATAATGTCTGAGGATCCAGTGTCATTTAATGAATATCTACTCATCAATCCCAGCCAGAGCAGAGCCATAGCACCAATTCTCTCACTATCCTTTGGAATTTGAGTGATTGAATCTTTTATCAGCAATGGATATTCTCTTTTTTATTTATTTTTAACAGTACTACAGGTTAAACTCAAAATATTATACTTGCTTTATCACCTAAATCATATCACACAATGCCCTCCCCCACACATTCTGGACCTTTTGTTTGTTTTTTACTCGACTAAAACAATGCCTTTGGAGGTTTTAAAGTAATGCAATGTGGCAAGTTTTCATTTCCAATTCTAAGTTGTTAACTTACATACATATAAACATAGCAACAAAATTAAGGAATTTAGAAGAAATGTATTGATCTTTTGAAAAACAAAACTTCACATAATAGAAAACCAATATGTTGTGGTCATGAAAGTGTGTCTCAGTGATCTGTGACTGTCCTGCCTAGAATTAAATTGCCAGTTTCTCCAGCTGAGGCTCTTTGAAATCCATACCTGCATTCCTGCTGAAACCATATTTTTCAGAAGCTTTTTATATTGATCCAAATGACTAAAATGTGGCTGGTATTCTAAGGCAGAAACTGGGCCTTTGGGAGAAGATCCTCTCTTGAGGGGAAACTGCAGTGTGACTACTGGTGGCAAGTACAAAGTAGTGAAATAAAGCATAGAAGGGCTAGAATGGTGAGTGGGTAGGAGGCTGTGGACATATCAAATAGAGCAGCCTAGAAAGATTCGTTGAAAAGGTGGCATTTAATTAATGACCTCAAGGAAAGGAGGAATCGGCCTTGTAGGTATATTAATTTATCAAGGAAAGTGCATGAGAGACAGAGAGAACTGCAAAATGCCAATGGCCCTAGGGCTAGAAGCACACTAAATATGTTTGCTAAATATGTTTGCTAATCTTCACCAGGGAAACTAGAGGACAGAACTTTAGGTTTTGAGTTCAGAAGGTTATTTAGTTCATGTAGGTCCCAGGAAATGTTTAAGAAAAAAGTAACGATATGCAGGATACATTTAATTACCTTCATTTTGCTAGATTCTTAAAATTCAATATTGAAACTAGACTGAATAGAGGCAAAGACTAAATCATTAAATTCAGCTATGATGCTACAGCAATGTTGAAGCTTATAGTATGTGAAAAGTTGATGGTAGTACAGGTTTTCTTAATGTATTTTAAAATTTAAATCTGTAGGGGTAAGAAGGAAAAACAATGACATTTGACTCTAGAGTTTGGTGGAACATGCAAAGGGCCATGACGTGCATGTGAGAAGAGGATGGTCTGGGCACGGCGCTGTCCCTGAGCTCTTCAGCTCAAGGCTACTACCCTACCCCTTGAGCCACAATACCACTTCTGGTTTTCTGTTAATTGGAGATAAGAGTCTCAGTTCCTTCAGTGCCCGGGCTGGTTTTGAACCATGATCCTGAGATCTAACAGTCTCCTAAGTAGCTAGGATTACAGGCGTGAGCCACCATGCCCACAGAACATTTGTTTTTAGAAGTAGAAGAAGTAAGCTTTGAAAATAATTATGGCTAGATGTTAGAAGATAAATTAGGCTGAAAAAAACTTTTATCATTTTACACACTGATAATAGAAGGAAATAATTAAGAAAAAGAAAAATATACAGGGATGTGTTTGGGGTTGGGAGAATGAGACAGTAAGGGTGTGAGAGAGATGTAAACAGGGGCAGAGAGAGGTGTCAGGGTAGAAGGAAGGTGAACGAAGGGGAAAGAGAGAGGAAGAAGACTGAGGAACTTGTCTGTAGAAAAAGTGGTCTGGAGGCAGAGGGAAAGGAAAGAGTGAAGTAGACTATGGAGATGAGGACCAGGCCAGTGTGGCGTTTCCAGGGCGTCCAAGTAAGTGATGTAGAGTAGTCACATATGGTTAGCAATGCTGAGAATCAAATGACTGCAACAGAGAGAACTGATGTTAAGATTGCTGAAACTACAACATTTGAGTGCAACATCTTGGTTAGAAAAACAGAACAGAAATAGTGGATAGGTGAAGATATTCGAAGAGTTTTTCCTTGTTAGGGAAGGAAGGAATGGCTGAATAGTTAGAAAACTCAGGACACGAAACTGGTGTTTTTCTTTTCTTTCTACACTTAAAAGAACTCTAAGCCATGGATACAAGAGACTTTACTTCTTTTCTTAAATTCTTAATTATTTAATGATTCTGTCTTCTTATTCTTATGTATGGAATGTTTAAATACATGTCTTCAGGAGGGTTTGGGAAAGGGTACAGTACTTAACACAAAAGAGTGAAAAGGTGCATCAGTGGAACTCACTGGGCACTGATCAAAGTTATGTATACAACTTATGGGTGGAGACGAGCGGGAAGTATGAGGAGAGAGTGAGCAATGGAAGAAAGTGTGGGAAAGGAAATGTATTCATTACTTGATTCATGTAATTGTAATCCCTCTGCACATCACCTTTACGGTTTTAAAAATGTGATTGAGACAATCTCTCTCTCTCTTTTTTTTTTTTTGCCAGTCCTGGGCTTGAGCTCAGGGCCTGAGCACTGTCCTTGGACTTTCTCAAGGCCAGAGCTCTACCACTTGAGCCTCAGCACCACTTCCAGCTTTTTTCTATGTATGTGGTACCGAGGAATCGAACCCTGATCTTTGTGCATGCTAGGCAAGAACTCTACCACTAGGCCAAACTCGTGGCCCCAGGACAATGTCACTTTGAGTAACTTGGTTAGTGGTTCAACGGTAAGCCTCCTTCTTCAGCCTCCCAGAAGTTAAAATTAAAGGTTTGTACCAAAGCTTTTGGCTCAGAAAATGTTCTCAAGGGAGAGTTAATAGTAGCTTTTAAATTGACAATGATTCGGTTGAGAAGAGGAAATGTGTGTAGAAAGACTGTGGAGTATGGCACTTGACAGAAGGATAAGAAGTTGATTCCAGGTTGGCACTCACTGCCCATTGTCATTGTATATCCTTTCAACTACTGGCCCATTCAACTACAGCAGGCCCACCAGACTGCGCCCTTCCTCCCCAAACGCCCCTGCTCCCTGCTGCCACAGAGGCTGCTCTGCTAACACTAAGCACAATGCGAAGTGTAGAGAGGATGAGGACCCAGGCTCACCAACCTCTCCTGACAACTGTGGGTAAACATTCACTGAGGATCAGTGTTACTTCCTAATAGTCCAATAAGACAATGTGTGACATCTTGTGTGACTTTTTCAAAAGATCCTCGTTGGAATGATATCTTATGATCATTCTGAATATTTTGGGCTGAAATGCCTTTCCTCTTTCATTTGGCGTAGGATCACCTTCTAAATAATGTATCATGAGTTGAATTTTGCACTCCTGTTTGGTAGAAATAAATCTGAGACTGGACTGAGTGATACTTCATATCCACAAATCTGGGAATGAAGAAAAAGCAGGAAATTATTTCAAGAATTGTAACTAATCTTACCTTCCCATTATTAGTCTATAACTGGCGTAGAGAAAATAATTAGGGAAAGCAGACTTTTTAAACTGATTAAAATGAATGTAAACAATGAAAACTAAAACTAAAATCTAGTTCTTAAGTTGTTTTTGTTTTGTTTTGTTTTGCTTTGTTTTGGTAGGTCATGGGACTTGAACTCTGGGCCTGGGCGTTGTCCCTGAGCTCTTCAGCTCAAGGCTAGAGATGTTCTACCACCTGAGCCACAGAGCCGCTTCTGGGTTTTTCTGGTGGTTAGTTGGAGACTTTTCTTAATTGAGGGACTTTTGGGCCTGTCCTTGCTTTGAACCATGGTCCCTTGATTTCAGCCTCCTGAGTAGTGAGGATTATAGCATGTCTCACTGGCATCCAGCTAGGTCAAGTTTATGAAACGTAGCTATCAGTGATGAAACAGTAAATACTATGTAATCAAATATCTACCTCTCTTCAGTTTTTGAGCTTCTCATGACAGGACAAATCAGGTATTTCTGTCTATGAGATCTCTTCTTTGTCCTACTAAAGAGAATAACACAAGTAGTTCTTGGGTAAAATTGGTATCATGCCCCTTAAATGATAACGTTGAACTAAATGTCACAAGCTATGGCCACAGGAAGAGAAGATAAAATAATAACTATAATTTAAACTACAGCAGTTTCTCTTATAAAATTTTGTTTAATTGAGTAACAATTAGAAAGCAATTCTGTGTCTGTATATTTGGGTGATGTCTCCCTGTTAGTAATGCATTCTACAAAAGCTATCCAATCACCAGGCCAGACCTAACTCAGAACAAAATTGATCGTTAAAAAAGTATAAGACTGCTTCTTACTCCAGGGTTCAACATGCTGAGAAAACTGAAGAGAAGCTTTTAAAGAGAAAAAGAAGTCAGAAGTATTCTAACATGCAATTTACATGAAGTTATGGACCAGTAATATACTATCAAAAATAAAATTAGTTGCTATAATATTGTTTGAGAACATAAAGAATATGCTAAGTGAACTTAAATTGAAAGACCAATTTCAAAGCACAATTTTTATAAAAACTTGGAAAAACAGAAAACAAAGAAAGGAAAGAAGGAAAGAAATGATTGAGAAAGTAAAAATGCACAAAGTAACTGAGAAGTGGGAATAGAATTAATTTTGCAAAAGGAATATTCCTAATTTTCCATGCATATTTATTTCAAAAGAGTATAAAATTTAACAGAGATTGGGGAATAGCAGATCTTTCCACATTTGTACATAAGTTATGGCTTACTTAGACAACTGGCTAAATTAATAGCTCAGAAATGTGTATAAAGAGCAACTCTATTATTATTGTGTGGATGACATGTTCTCCAGATAATTGGAGCTTGCTATCAAAGGAAAAGAGTAAAGATGTTCATGTTCTCTCTGAAATTGATTGGCTCACTTTATTCTTAAGGTTTCATAATTCTGCCTATCAAAGAATATAAACTAAAGCCAGGCCTGGTGTAATTTCAGCTACGCAGGAGGCTGAGATCTGAGGATCAAGGTTCAAAGCCACCCCAGGCACCAAAAGGACCTGAGACTCTTATCTCCAGTTAAGCTCTGGAAAATGGGAAGTGGGGCTTGGCTCAAGGGTAGGGCAGTAGCTTTTAGCTGAAGAGTTCAGGGACAATGCCCAGGCCCAGGGATAGGGTGATAGCCTTGAGCTGAAGAGCGCAGGGACAGCGCCCAGGCCTAGTTAAGCCTTATGACCCACAAAAAAAAAAGAATAAGTTTCTTTTTTCTTTAAATTCCATAACTCCCTTCATTGAAGAAACTTTTTCCTCTACTTATTTTCTTTTTTCGGTGATGGGGCTTGAACTCTGGGCCTCAGCACTGACTGTGAACTCTTCAGCTCAAGGCTACCACCCTACCCTTTGAGCCACCATACCACTTCTGGTTTTTCATTAATGCCCAGGCTGGCTTTGAACCTTTGAACCTCAGATCTCAGCCTTCTGAGTATCTAGGATTACAGTTGTGAACCACAGCACCTGGCTTCTCTGCTGATTCTTCTACAACATTATCTAATAATCTGTAGTGTTCTTTGATAAATTCTGAATAAATGTAGCCATTCTTTGTTATTTTTGATAACAATAAAAATATTGCTAAAGTCCATCAGTCTCTTAAAATGATTAAGTAGATTCTACCTTAGAAAATTACTGTCAGAGCACAGAAATACTAGTGCCTGTGAGTCTTTAATGTATGTAGCTACACTCCAAAATATTCAAAATTCATGGGGAAAATAGGTGTCATTACCCTGAGATGTAGTCAGTTGTTGTTTGTGACTTAACAGGTTATTTTTTCTTCAATTTTCACATTCTTTGTACATCAGCATTCAGGCTCTTGGTCTATATTCATGTTATGTCCTGTGGATTCTATCATAGCTTGAGAAATGGAAAAAATGAATGCTCATTTGTAAACAAAAATATTATTGTGGACAGATTTTATCTTTTTCTTCTTTTTTATTAACAAGCATGCTAGTTCCCTTGATGTTAAGTTGTTAAACTTCTCAGAAGCATTTCTGTCAAAGTTGGTAATAAATTCACAGATACATAATTACATTAAGGTTTCTAAATTTAGTGTCTACCAAGAACTTGCTTTTTTGGGAGAAATAGAAATCAAAGGTGATGAAGTAAATTTTATTCCCCCTTATTGGACAATTGCCCTTAAAGGTATCTTCCATTAGAGGTAAAATTTATCTGATTAATTTTAGTAGTTAAGGATTTTGTGGTACAAATTCCTTCTCTCACATTGAATTAATACTTTGGATCTACACTAATAATTATTTTGAAATTTATATGATACCAAATGGAGGCAAAAACATGATAAGGGGTACCAATGTGTGTGAATTAATGCACTTCTATCTGGCGAATATAACTGTATCCCCTCTATTAATTACAATTTAAAAAAATGAAAAAAGAAGGCAAAATTCTAACAGTAAAGAAAATTCAAAAAATTCAACAGTAAAGAAAGAATGGGAAAAAAGCACCTAAAAAGCCAATAGCTAATTGTAGATAATATCCAAGTGTGAGTCTTATAAAATTAATGGGTGCCTACTTACTCCCCAAAGTATATAATAAATAAAAACCTAATTTAAAAAAGGAAATTTATATGATACCATTTTTTCTTGATGTTACAGCCATGGTCAACATATTAGTGCCGTGTGTGTGTGTGTGTGTGTGTGTGTTGTTTCTTGGACTTGAACTCAGGGCCTGCCCACTGACTCAAGGTTAGTGCTCTACCACTTTGACTTACAGACCGGTTTCTGTCTGAAAGGTTGTTAATTGGAGATAAGTGTCTTACTGTCTTCCTGCTCAGCCTTCATCCTGACTAGCAAACTTTAACCCACACGGTACAGATCAGTATAGAATTCCTACAGACCATCTGACTTGCTACCTAGTCTCCACTTTTCAGAGCAATCTCAGAAAGCATCCCTTCTCCTCTTGGTCACAACACCAATTTAAAGAAATCTATAAATAACACACACACACACACACACAGGAGAGAGAGAGAGAGAGAGAGAGAGAGACAGAGAGAGACAGAGAGAGAGAGACAGAGAGAGACAGAGACAGAGAGAGAGAGACAGAGAGAGAGAGAGAGAGAGAGAGAGAGAGAGAGAGAGAGAGAGAGAGAGAGAGAGAAAGAGAGAGAGAGAGAGAGAGAGAGAGAGAGACAGAGAGGGAGAGAGACCCCGCCTAGGCAGCCCAATATCTAGTCCATGTTCTCATGGCCCAATTCTTGCCCAGATTTATTTATCTGAATCCATTATTTACTACAATCGCTATCAAAGTTATCTTCTTGTTACATGTTGCTTGAACTTAACCTTCAAAGCTGTTCATAAGTTCTGTTGTTTTTTCTTCCCTTTCACTCTCTCAAAAATTGTTCTTTTAGCACTGGATCGTTTTTATAGCAGTGCTCTCAGTGAGAATTCCAGCATAGTTTTAACTAAAGCACATTATTCTCCTTAAAATGGTTGCCATGGCCTTCTTAATGTACGGTTGGTGTCTTTCTTCCTTGTTCAGATTAATATCTTTCCCCTTTTACTTTCTTTGTCACTTTCTGACAATTAAAACACTTTTAAAATAATTTTGCTGTTTACAAAACTGCTATTTTACTCATAGTATTGTCTCACATTAGTTTACCCAAATTTATTTCAGTCTCCTCCAGTCACAACTTTAGCCGAACATTCAGAAGTTTAGAAGCAGTCAGTACATTGCTTCTGCTAATTTAAGACTTTTCCATTCTGTTTATTGTTGTTAAATCGTTATAGGAATCTGATACCATTTGTATTATAATAAAAGTAGACTTCAATAATTATGAGTTAGAAATGGTGAGAGAAACTTACAGTTTCATAATGGAATGACTCTTTATGAACACCCACACATTTCATGATTCATCATGTTTTATTATTTCTAGAGTTGTTCTTATAAGTCAACTCTTTTTTTTTTTTTTTACCTCGAGCAGGTCAGAATATTCCGTAAATGGGTTAGTGTCATCACATATAAACCAATACTTGTCTGGCTGGCACATCAGCACATCGGCACTGGGACTATATTAGATAATGGTAGAAATCCTCAGGAATTAGAGCTACTTAGGAGGCTGAGATCTGAGGCTCAAGGTTCAAAGTCAGTATAGGCACAAAAGGACCTGAGATTCTTATCTTCAATGAACCTCTAGAAAACAGGAAGTGGGGCTTGGCTCATGGGTAGGGCAGCAGCTTTGAGCTGAAGAGCTCAGGAACAAGCCCAGGCCCAGGGGTAGGTTGGTAGCTTTGAGCTGAGGAGCTCAGGGACAGGGCCCAGGTCAGACTTCAAGCACACACACACACACACACAAAATCCTCAGGAATTAAAGCAATTAAATATTGAGAAGATGAAAGACAATA